>NW_025954571.1:0-21538 GCF_022376455.1 Epithele typhae
ACCCGTGGCCAGCAGCTGGGACCGCACGGCGACGTACGGGTTTTGGCGCGCGGACGCCTTCCGCAACGGTCGGCGTGAGCGCCGTCCGAAAAGACGGCGCGAAATCGCACACCGCCTGGGAGCGCGCGGCGGGCGTGGAGCATCGTCGAACGCTGCCGCCCTTCAAGAGGCGAAGTAGCACGCGGCAGGCGGGGTGCGTTTCCCATTGCCCGTCGGAGGCTTCGTCTTCCTCAGGGCTCAGGCCTGAGTACTTGAGTCCTGAGAACTCGAGATTTCTGGCGGCCGGCGGCCACGCACTCGCTGCCTGCGAACTTTGAGCCTGAGCCTGAGCCTTTCGGGCGGCGACGCGCGAGCAACGCCGCGGCCATGGTCAGTCTCCACAGCTGGGCGACGAGGAATGGGGCCGAGGCGCCCTGTGCTCCCTGACCGACCGAGACGTCCCCACGCACGCTAGACGGACGCGCGACACACTGCGTCCGCACCCGCGCCCAGGACCCGTATCCCGTCTCCCGGGTTGTGTGCGCCGTTCCCGCTCTCGGCCTTTGGGCACCGTCGAACGCATCTACGCCCCCGCGCCGTCGTGGCGCGCGGCCTCGCAGCCGGCGAGCGGGACGGGCTATGCTCGAAGCACCGCGCGCCCGCCGCCGTCGGGCGGGCTCTGGCGGGCTCGGGCTCGGTGGCCGCTCGTGTGCCGTCCCCGCGCAAGGGAGGCTTCTGCACCCGGGTGCGACGATCTTTATCGCCCAACGCGCTGCGGGGCGAAGTTGGGCGAGGAGAGTCCGCGGGAAGGGAAGCTGCCGCGGAGTGGGACGGGTGTGTGCACCCTGCGACGTGCGGGGAGTTACGGACGATCGTGGGCAGTCGTCCTGCATAACGGGGGCCTTGAAGGGAGGGAACACGGGTGCGAGCTCGAGAAGATAGTACTTGCGGCTATGTAGAGGGAAGGCGAAGGAAGCTTGAATCGTCCGGGAGTCCGCCAGCGTCGCGGGATGATTGTACCCGACGCCAACTTGGGTCACCGCTCGGTGAGGATTCGGGCCTTGCGTCTGGGGCGTGCGCAGCGCGAGATCTCCGGCGTCCCGCCGCGTGCGGAAGCGAGCCCATGGTGGTCGACGATCCCCACTGCTGAGCCTGCCGTTCCGGATACGGTCGAGGGCGTGTGTGTTGTGCGCCGGCGACGGAGTCAGAGGTGCGGGGGTGTGGGCGCCGCGTCCCATTAGACTCAGATCCCGAGCGCTGGGCACGGTCATGAGAGCCGGTGCAAGGTGGGACTTCGCCGCACTGCGCCCGACGCCCGCGCGCCGGGGGGGAGTGGGAGCGCGCGTGCAGTCGATGAGCGAAGAGCGAGGCGAAAAGGTGGATGTCGGGGGGCGAGGCGGGTGTGGCGAGGATGCGTGGGCGAGGTGGGCGGGAGCGGCGTTCAAACTAGTGAGCGGCTGGTTGCGAGCTACTGGGATGTGCGGATGGGGCGGGATGGTGATGTTGATTAGAGACAGTGCAGACCGTGCGTGTTCGGTGCACGGGTACTCCACCCAGCAAAGTGCGGCTTTGGCTGTGGCTGAGCAGGAAGTTGAAGCGAACCTGTGTAATGTGTATGTGGTTCGTCGTCTGGGCGTCTTGGCTCTCTCATGTTTTCCGGCGCTTGAGGTGGGGTGCCAGGATGCGTGAATGCGGCCGTGCTCGCTTGCGCACGAACGGCCCGAGCCCATCTGCGATCCCAGATGGGGCTCGCGCACACGCATCTGCCCAGCTCAGCGTGCGGTGGCGTATGATCGGATCCGTGCACGGCGGGTAACAGAGGCGGTCAGCGACGATGGCAGGTGCAGAACGGGCACATGAACACGCACAGACGTGGAGGGCGACCTGCCCACTGGGCCCAGGATCGCAGCATCTGATCATGAGACATGGACGCACACAACTCCTGCTCGGCGGACGCGAGATCCAAGCGAGGGCAGCCAATCTCAGCGACACCCCGTGGCGCATCGCCCTGCCATGCGGGCAACGCGGAGTCTGTCCGTGGGCGCGGGGTACGCGAGATCCGAGCCCCGGGCGCAATCTCTCAGGCTGCAGCGACGGTGTGAACAGTGTTGGGATGGACTTCTGTGTTATCTCCGGGTGGAAGTGATCTTGACGCTTGGTCGGAGCCCGTTCCACATGAGGGCCGGCGTGATATGCCCGCCGGAGGGTGCGAGTGCGAGCTTGAGCTTAAGTGAGGGCGCCAGGAAGCCTGTATTTGAATGCGTGCATGCGCTGCGCCGGCTTGACTCGCGGGAATGACGAGATGTGAAAGCGTGCAAGTGTCGGTGGAAAGTCGGGGTAACAAAACGAAAATGTTGAGGCGTCGTTGAAACATGTATGACGCGCTGTGACTGATTCACGTGAGTGAGGTCACACAGCAAACACCCAGAGCGTTACACACACCCCTGCTATTCACAAAAACCAGCCGCGTCAACACACTGGATCCTACTTCAGTGGGAACAGTACGCCAAGGACCGTAGCTCGACCCAGCTGTCCCGGTAGTGACATTGGGAACTAAACGCCCTGGAACTTCAACCTGGAATGTCCTTCGTGTGAATCAGTCATGTGATGAGCGCGTTGGCAGTGCCACAAACGCGTCGCGCTTCCAGCCTTGAGCTTGACTCTCGATTCCCAAGTCTAACCGGTTCACCACCATCACTTTCCCTCAGCACAGACACAGCATACAGGAGACTGGTTGCAACATAGAACGATCTCGACACGCATTTGACTAGCAATACAGTCAGAGCTTCAGCTCTGTGCTGCCCAGTGACCTCTTTCTGAAGAGTCGTGTCACGGAATGGACGATTGCAAAAGGTATACTATCAATGCTTTCTGCCCTCAATCACCACTTCGTTCACGGATGTACACTTAGGATTCTTCGAGACAGTCAGTCACTACCCGTCCAAATCGATCTCCATCGCGGAACCCGCTGAACCACTTTCTCTCCGACTCGCAGCATTCGGACATACCGGGTTCAGAGGCAAACAAGAAGAGATAGTGGAGTTGGCTATGCAAGGCATGTCTTCCCAACGTATCTACACGTCAGAAGAACTTAAGATTCTCACAGGAGCTGATGTCCTGGTTATTGCACCAACCGGAATGGGCAAAGCAAGTCACGAGTCCTCTCGGTCATTGGTGGATGACATGATTGACGATGCTTTGGTAGAGCTTATGCTTCCAAGTCCCAGCGGTCGCAAAAAATGTGAGTGTGACCACATTCTGTGTAAGACATGCCGCTCACTCGCATGCTCCAGCAGGGTGTAACTATTGTTGTATCCCCTTTATTAGGTGTGTAAGCATGTTGCAGTGCTTCTGGACTAACCAAAACGAACGATGACAGCCTTGATGAAGAACCGTGAGTATAATGGTGACAGTCGCACGCCGGCGTTCTGACGGCAGCGTAGAGATCTCAAAGCTACGATTTTTGGCCGTCGCGGTCGCGTCTCTGACATCCGAGACGTCATTCAAGGAGAAGACTGCGGTATAGAAACTTGCGTGCTCAGCTGGGAATATATCTTCTGACTATGATGACAAGATTATTGCGGACTTCCGCTCTGAGGACCCGAGCATTCGGCTGCTCTATGGTGAGTTTCGGGGTGATATGCTCTCGCGTTGAGTGCTGACTTGTGCTGTAGTCAGCCCTGAGAAATTCTGCACGACGGAAATCGGTTCGATCATGGCTGACCTGCATCGTCGCAAGCTGTTGAACAGGTTGGTTGTGGATGAGGCAAGTGAATGGCCGTGCGCATATAGTTTACGTCAGCTAACGTTTTGTAGGCCCACTGTATTTCGGTGGGTAGGTACATTGCCGTCCGACACTGACTGCCTAACTCGCGAGTGATAGGAATGGGGCCATGACTTCCGCGAAGAGTATAGGAGACTTGGGTCATTCAGAGACAAGTTCGTCGACATACCAATAATGGCTCTTACGGCAACGGCGACTCCAACGTCTGTCCCTTTGTCTCGTGGACCACACCGAATCTGACACGGTATTGAATCAGTGTACGACAAGACATCATCACCAGCCTCCGGCTCTCAAGTGACCGTCTCCATATGGCCCTGCACCCGTTCAATCGAGAAAACCTTTTCTATGAGGTGACCAATTACGTCGCACTCCTTCGCACGCTTCCTCTGACGCACCATTCAGGTCCGATACATGTCGTCTCAGAATCCCAATGCGCACATGACAGACGTCTACGAGTACATCGACACACTCCACAGACGTCGCGGTCGCCCTTCGTCTGGTATTGTGTACTGCCGCACGCGGGCGGTTTGCGACGAGCTTGCCAACTACTTGCGAGGAAAGGGCATCCAAGCGAAAGCGTACCACCGAGGTTTGACGTGAGTGATATTCCAGCTCGCGTGACGCGCATTTACCCCGTGCTTTCATTATTTCAGCAACTCTGTCCTTGACAAGACGTTGCGAGAGTGGGGCCAGGGCAGCAGCGAAGCACCTTGCAGTGCCGATGTGGTGCGAGCACATCTCAGCGTCGATGCGTGCATTCTCTCACCGCTAGCAACAGGTATGCGCCACCATCGCTTTCGGGATGGGTATCGATAAGGCAGATGTACGGTGAGTACATGTCATGTCACGAGATAGCTCGGCTCTGACCTCGGGTGGCAGCTATGTCATACATTTCGACCTTCCGAAAAGCTTCGAAGGTACGTCTATGGTCCTCGCATACAGTCACGCCTGTACCGAAGCCTTTCCTTAGGCTACTATCAAGAGACCGGAAGGGCAGGGAGAGATGGTCTGGTGAGCGATCTATGCCCTTACGAGCCTGGTAGGCTGTTCAAACGAACCTGCCACAGCCAGCGAAATGTGTTCTCTTTTATTGTGCGTCCTTGTTCGGTGACGTCTAACCAGGCTCGTATCGTTCACATTTGCGCGCCAGCACGAGAAGATGCATCAAGAGTGAAGCACTTCGTCTCAGACTCGCACTCGAAACGCGTCGTCCGCGCAGAAGAGCGCGACGGCCCAGAGCCCAGCCAACGTGCCGCGGACAGCCTCACGTCCGTACGTCCCCGCGCACCGTCCTCGCCTCACGCACATATAACCCACCCTCCACGCGTCCCTCGGTTCGCAGCTGCTCAAGTTCGCAGAGAACACGACGACCTGCCGCCACATCGTACGCCGTCCCTCACCCCCCGCCCGCCGACCGCTGACTCTCGTCCGTCCTCTCCGACGCAGCTCGTCTGCCGCTACTTCGGCGAGCACATCGACGCGAGCGACCCCGCCGCCGCCGCCGCCTACTGCGCGAACATGTGCGACGTCTGCAAGTACCCGGCCAAGGTCTGCCAGCGCCGGCAGCGGCTGACCGCGCAGGAGGACGTCGACGCGCACGCGTGGCGGCCGAAGCCCGTCTCGCGCGCGAACTCGCTCGCCTCCGTTGCCGCCGCCCCGCGCCCTGCTGGTGCGAGCGCCGAGGGGCCGTCGAGAGCCTCTGCGACGGCAAGTTCGAACGCGAACTCGACGAGAACCGCGGCGCCGGGGGAGCGCAGGGTGTCGACGGGAGTGAAGCGCGGTGAGGGCGGGGACGACGGAGAGGACGTGGGCCCGCGGCCTGGGCCGTCAAAGAAGGCGAAACCGTCGGGGCCGCCGCCGGTGCAGCTGCCCGTTTGTGAGTCGCCGCTGCGCGCGCGTCGTCCGGGAGCAGGTCTCAGGGAGGGACTGACGATGCACTTGCGCGCAGCCAAGGGCCTGAAGCGGTCTCTCGGGAAGGCGTTCAAGACTCCGTGGGCGGCGGGCAGCGCGCACCGCGGGACGGACGTCTCGGCGCTGATGGGCGCGCCGCGCGGGCTGCAGAAGACGGGGAGCGTCGGGAGCGTAGGGTCCGCCGGCTCGAGCTCGTCGCGGGGGAACGGCAAGGAGAGGGCCGTCGATGTCGCAGACGTGGACGGCGTGGAGAGCGACCGCGACCCCGCCCCTCGTACGTCTCCGAACCCAGGAACCCCATGCAGCGTCCCCGCTCACCCGCTCACCCCTAGAACCGCCGTCCCCGACGCATATACAGGTGCCGCCGACAGACATCGAGCTCGACGCCCCGTACTCGACCAAGATCCCCGTACGTCCCACCCACCCTTCCTTCCTTCCTTGCTCCCGCACGCACACGCGCTCACCCTGCCCTGCCCCCGCCGCAGCTCGCGGTCCGCGAGGCCCAATTCGCTGCCCTCCACCGCGCGCTGCACAACGCGCTCCCGACGGGCGCGCGGGGCTACGCCGCCTGGGCGCGCGTCGGCGACCTCGCCGCCTCGGCCTCGACGGACGTCAAGTGCGTCCGCGACGCTTTTACTTTCCTTTCCTCCCCCCGTTCCCTCCCCTCGTTCCCTCTCCCCGTTCGCCCCTCCCCTCGTTCGCCCGCTTCCACCCACCCCCCGCTCATCCGCTCACCCGGCAGGAACAAAGCGCTCGCCCGCGCCGCGCGCGACCTCGAGTTCGACGTACACCAGCACGTGCGCTCCGCGGGCGGCTACCGCGACCGCGGCGCGGCCAAGGCGCGCGCCGTCGCCACGCTCGCTCGGGCGGACGGCGCCGCGTGGGCCGCCGCGGGCGCGTTGAGGTTGGGCGCGGACGGCGCGGACGAGGACGTTGAGGAGGGGCACGACGTCGCGGAGGTCGTCCGGCGGGCGTATGCGGCGGCGTGCAGGACTGGCAGAGGTTGATCATGCTTACCATGAGCTTGGGCACGTTAGCGAGGTTGCGTGTGGTGGCTGTGGAGTGAGGGGAGATGTGATGGTTAGGAATGGATTTTATCTGATTTTGAGCTCGTCGTTGTCGCACGTTGCGAGAGGCACGCTGAGACAGAAGAGCGTGCAATCCAAGCCGGTTGCATTGAAACGGTGACGTAACGGGCAGCGGGCGGTAGGTGCGGAGCAAGAATATATGGGCGCGTGTGAGAGATGCTACGTGGTCGTCTATAGTATGCTATATTACATTGTTGGTACAAGGGATGCTTCCTGCGAGGCGTGGAAATCAAGACGTGAGACGTGCGAGGTGCGAGATAGTGCAGAGCGAGGACGAGACGCGAATGTGGAGCGTGGAGTGGACGGGCAACATGGCGCTTTTCTGGCTTCTAGCTTAAGATCGGTAGTGTGGAGAGGAGACAGTGTGGGAGAGATATAGGAAGAACGGGGCTGACAGCGGCGCACAGCGGTCACTGCGAGACGACGAACTTGAGGCGGTCACCCTCAGTCTCGATCTTGATCTTGTCCATGGTGTCGACGATGTAGTGCGCGCCGCAGTTCTCGATCTTCGAGCGCTCGTGGCTGGTGCAGACGGCGATGACTGTCGCGCCCGATGCGACGCCTGCGCGGATGCCCGACGGCGAGTCCTCGAAGACGACGCACTTCTTCGCGTCAAAGCCGAGCTCTTTCGCGGCGAGCAGGAACGGGTCCGGCGCAGGCTTGCCAGCCTTGAGGCGCTTGTCGTCTGCGGTGATTGTGACGGGAGGTGGGGTGATGCCGACGCGGGTCATGCAGCCGTAAGCTGGAAGGAGTCGAATTCAGTACATGCTACGCGAAACATAGGACGGTGGAGAACGACTCACCATAGGTCTTAGCACCGGAAGTCGCGACGGCGTAGCGGCCCTTCGGGATCGAGTCCATGATGCGCTTCACGCTGGGCAGGATGCGCACGGAGCGGTCGACGGCGCACGCCTCGAGCTGCCACGCCTCGAGCTGGTGCTGCTTGACCGCGCGCTCGCGCCACTCCTGGCACTCGGTCTCCTCGTCACCCTCCTCGATGATCGGGTCCTCGAACGTCGCGGCGTCGCCCTCGGGGATCGCGGGGGCCATGGAGAGCAGGCTCGAGACGCGGGAGAGGAAGGACGGGCGGCGGATGGCGGCGAGCTGGGCGAGGTTGCCGGCGAAGGAGGGCGCGCGCGAGCTCGTGCGGGAGGACGGGGTGGAGCCGCTGGCGGAGGAGAGCGCGGGGGTGGCGGCGCCGGAGGAGACGGGGGAGGTGGGGAGCGAGCCGGGGCCGTGCTTGTGGTAGGCGTCGGCGAAGTAGAGGATGGACTCCTCGAAGGCTTGGACCTCGCCGTCCATCTCGTGCGCCTTGATGTGGGGCTTGAACTGGGCGAGGTTGTCGACGGCGCGCTTGCCGTGGGTGGCGGCGATCACGTATTCGGGGTCGCGGCCGATGTCCTTGGCCACCTTGCCCCAGGCGGCCTCGACGGCAGCGATGGAGTCGGTGAGCGTGCCGTCCTGTACACACGGTCAGTCGACCTGCGGGTGCGGAGGAGAAAAAGGATGCGCACCATGTCAAAGAGGACGGCGTCGGCGTAGAAGTGGGTGGTCGTAGACATGTTGAGAGTGATGGAGGAGGCGGTATGAGTCTAGTAGGGTATGAGGGCTGTCGACAGTCGAGAGAAGGACTGGTGGTTTGGTGAGGACGGTGGGTGCATCACGGGCAGTTATAAGTCGGACGGTCGGCGTGACGTCAGACGGGCGGGCAGGGAATTCGTCCGGAAGAGGCGCTAGGGGCGGAGGTTGACAACGCACGCCGGCGCGCGGGCTGCCTGATTCGGGTGCGGGACGCGGAAAGCCAGGGCATCGATGGGCGTTGAGTGCGGAAAAGGGAAGTGGACCGCGCCCCGGGTTGGCGGACGACAAGGAGCGCTCGGGATCGCTCCCTGATTCGAGTGGCGCTGGCCTCGGACAACGCCTCGCGATCGCGCGCTCGTTCGGGAGGCCGCCCCACAGCCGCCACACTACGCGCTGCATTCCCGGCAGGCGGACGGCTCAGTCACCCCAAATCACCCCTCAGCGGATGCTGGCCCGCGCCGGAGCGCCCCAGCTCCCCGCTCATCGACCCCTCCCCTTCCGTGGAGGCGATCGCACCCGCTGCGCTCTGTGGCCGACGCCGGTGTTGTCACCAAGTTAACTCCCAAACGCGCCACATCGGTCTCTTAATCGCACCCATACACAGGCTTGTGCACGCTTCAGGAGCGCGTTTCAAGGCCTCATGCCCAGGTGCTCGTCGTTGCTGTCGCGCGACCGACATCACAGACATGGCCCGCCGACGCTCGGCATCGGCGGCGGGCTTCGCGATGCACGGGGAGGCCCCACCGAACCACCAGGCAGGCAGGCGCCCCATGCGCCATATGTCTTCATCCTCGTCCTCCCTCCGTCCACCCACCGCGCCTTCCTCCTTTGCACGTTCGCCGCTGTTTTTTACGGCGACCCCACCATGGGCGGCCCGCTCTCGAACGTAGCAAGTACTCGCTGCACGAACGTTGGCATTGTGTATGCGTTGGCATGGCACCTAGGACCGAAATTGCGCGTGCCGTCATCTCGCACGCTCGCTTTCTGCGCTGGCCGCCGCCACCGAGGACGAATATCGGCTACGAGCGCACAGCAGAGTACGCAACGTCAACCCCGTCGGTCGGGACGTCCCTTATCGATGGCTCTCGTTTGGACTGGCGTTTGGAAAGGGACTTGAGGCGGAGCGCGCGATGAGCTTCGCAGCCCTCCACTGCGCTCGGAAAGCACGCCCCTCGAACCATCACCACAAGCACTTGTCTTCCCTTCCGCGCTTCTCGGCCTCTGCGACGGTGCCACGTCGAGCACGTCGTCGTCGACCTACAACCTCTATGGCCAACGCTCACCGACATACGGAGCAAACGACCACTCTGAGCAATTCGCCAATGCTCGCCCCAGATTGCATGCTCGCCACGATGGGGCCGGGGGCCGGGTTCGAACGTGCTCCACTCTTCCGAGACATCTGGCCGAAGCCTCGGCGCCTCGCCTAACCATCCCTCGCCTCCTTTTGTGCCCCAGCCGGACACACCCCGTTCTCGCGCCCATCTTCGCGAAGCCGTCCCGCGCAACCCCGGTGGGGCCGCCACGCGTCCCACTGCGGGAACAGGCGTCGCGCATGCCCGGATCGGGCGTCGTTGACGTCGTTCGCCGTCTCCCGCCTCCCGTCGGCAAGCACGCGAACGCGAGGTCGCAGAACGCGGCGCGACGTCATCGCCGTCCTCCTCCCGCCTGCCGATGCCTTTCGCACGCTCGGACGTAAACCGTGTCGTCACCGTCCCCCCCTACAGATCCCTGTCGTCATCGCCCTCGCGGATGCGCTGGGCCGAGCGGAGCGCTTGCGCCTTCGAAAGGGGCTCTCTTCCGCTTGAGGGGAGGGTGGGATGCCGGCCGGGGAGATGGGGGCCCGAGCGCGGCCTTCCCGCGCGTTTGGGGGCTGATCTGGGGGTGCGCGGGGGTACGTACGCACGGTGGGAGGGAGGCAGCACCCTCCGCGTCGCGAGGCGCATGGGCATTCACCGTAGGACGAGCAGCCCACCGGCGTGGTGGCGTCGAGCCCCGCCCGGCCACTTGACGCAGACGGGAGGCGGGTCCGAGATCTATCCGTGTCCCGCGGCGGAGCGAACGGGCGAATGGGAGCGCGCAAGCGGACGGAGCGACTCGAGCCTGGGCCGTCCGAGGGGGGCAGCTGACCCCCTCTACGCGGCCCGTCCGCAGTTGTGTATCCTTATGGGTCCGGGGGCCGTCCTGCGTTCCCCCACGTAAGACGCGTGGCTGATGGCCGTGTGTGGTTTGGGGAGGGTCTTGGCGGGGTTGTGATATAGACTTGGAGCTCACAGAACCTTGCAAGGCTTGTGCGACTAATGCACGTCCTGAACGACGTTCACCCTGAATCAACTTCGACGTGTACTTACAAAAGTATCCACAATGCTGCACACGCCTTCAATTGGTGGCATTTACGTGTCGATGCACGTCGCAGGCCTGCAGGGCCCGGCGGGGCGGCGAGCGTGCACGTCATGCATTGGCGCCCTGTACAGAGGAAGTTGCGACCTCGCGGAGCAGAGGGGTGGAGAGGGAGAGGGGAGTGTTGCGGCTCGGACGAGGGGGTAAAGGCAATCGATACCACGCGGTTGGTCCCTATGGGCACCGGGAGGCGAGTACAGACGGACGCGGGGGAGAACGAGGTGGTGGTGAAGGGCAAACGCGTGAGGCGAGTGCGAGACGAGGGACGGCGGCTATCTACGCGATGACTAAGCGCTGGTACCGACCGAGCTTGCTGAGTATGCGGGCAGATTCCAACAGGGAGATGAAGCGACCATGTAAACCCGGAGGAGAGCTTCAAGGGGATGAGAAGGGAGTGAAGATAGCACCCTCAGCGCGGAGGAAGGTGCGAGATGGTACTTGGGACAACTTGAAAAAGCGGAACGAAGACGAGCGCTTCCCGATCTTCCTCGACTCCGAGTCCGCCGGCGCCGACCCGCCCGCTCGTGGCAGCCGCGGCCGTGTATACGCCGACCTCTCGACCCCACGCCCTCCCGGACGCGCGAAACCCCAGGCCGCGAGACCTGCTGTACACAAATACGTCGACCGCGATCCCGCCGGAGTAGCACCTCGCTGCGGGATCCCACTAGCACGACAGTACCGCTCCGCTCGACTCGGCGCCTCTCTCGGATCTCGTCCGCCCCCCGCACGTTCGCCACCACGCGAGCCTGACCGCAACTGCAGCCTATCTCCCGCGCGCTGGCGGGGGCGCGCATGCGGTGGGCGCGCGCGGACTGCGCCGTCGGCTCGCTTGAGGGCGTGCGCACGGAGCAAGCGGGGGAGGGCCCGGCCCGGTGGTCGAAGTTCGGACGGACGGCTGAGAGTGGGCGGGCGGGCGAAGGTGGACGTGGGCGTGAGGGGAGCGTAGAAATAGATATGTTGGTGGTAGGATACATGGGGTTCCAGTCTGTGGTATGGATACAGTAGAGGAGTCCAGGGGATATTAATTAGATATAGAGGTACGGGTGCCTAGAAGGGATGGAATATACGCTACAGGTGATGGAGCGGGTCGATCATTACGGCGCGTGCGGCCGATACAAGATACTACTAGTGGTGGATAAAGTAAGCTTAGGAGCGCGAGGCAAGAGGATTATAGGCAAGCGAGGGTAAGATAGTCGTCGAGGAGTCGTAGCACTTCACGAGCGCCCGGGGGAGAGCCCGTGGTGCTGGCGAAGGTGGTCGAACCGCTGCCCGGCGGAGGCGAACTGCAGGCCGCACGTCTGGCAGGCCGTGGTCAAAACGCTGCGCACGGGCGGCGGTCAGCGCTCTCTGGACGGAGGGAGAGGCGACGACGGCAAGACGCACTGGACCGGCTTGTGGTTGATGAGGGCGCCGAGCCCGTTGAGGCGCCACCCGCACTCGCCGCATGTGTAGACCGTGGCGCCGCTGTCGCCGCCCCCGCCGCATCGCGCGAAAGTCAACGGCGCGCACAGGAAGGGGGGAGGCGAGAGCACTCACTTCGCGCCGTGCACGGAGAGCAGGTGCGACTGCAGCCTGGAGCCGTCCATCGGCTTCCCGCATGTCGGGTGGCCGCCGGCGTTGCACCTGTAGAGACCAGGCTGGGACATGGCGACGACATCGCTTGAGGCGCGGCCGTATGGATCAGCGCCGCCCGCGGTTATGCAGGAGAGGGTGAGGGCGTACCTCTCCTTCACGTGCTGCGTCATCGTGGTCTGATACGGTTCTGAAAGATCTTGGAAAAGAAGAAGCCGAAGTCGAAGGTAATCGAAGAGGATTAAAAGGATGAACGTAGAAGTAGAATACGAAAGAGAGAGAGAGAGAACCGAGGGCGGTGGGATGGCCTTCCCCCATCGACGCGGGCCTGTCCTTATACTCGCAGAGAGCAGACGTAGTATCATCGCGCTGTGCACTGTGGTGAGTAGAGCCCGTATCGCTGGGCGCCCGTGGCCGGATCGAAGGAGGTGGGCGGAGTCGCCCTGGCCGGCGCGGCCCCTCCATCCACGTACAGTTGGGGCCTAGGTGGGAGACTGAGGTAAGGCGCGCGAGACCCGAGCGGTGGACCAGAGCGACACGAAGCGCGCCGGCGGACGGAGCCCACGCGAGCCTGTGTCCGCACCAGATCAGCGGTGGGCAGCACAACAAGCCCCAAGAGCGATGGGGACTCAGAAGGCGGAGCACGAGCGCGGAGCGCAGGAGGAGAAGCGGAGCGACGGGGCCATGATAGCCGAGAGGGCTGGTTAATCGTGTGCTGGACTTGTTCTCGGGCTAATAGCGGAAGGCGAGGGAGAGTGATGCTTCCTAGAATGATGACGGACACGCGTGAATTTGTGCGCGCGTGCGCCCAGGGCTGTTGTCGTCCTCCGAGGTGATCCGAACTCGCTCCCCGCCGTCCGGATGGCGCTGATGGGTGCTGGTGGGCGCGGCTTTTAGCAGGGCTATGCTGGATAATGACCGCTGCGGGGCCAGGAGGTGGCGTAAAGGAGTCATTACGCCCTAGATTCTAGAACGTAGAGGTTTGCTACGGAGTAACAGAAAATTCGAAAAATACTCAACTAAACGCTCCGTTCTGGCTTCCACAACGACGGTCACTCGATGCGAACAAGATGTGAACGTTTCAGGGTCACTGTGGGTCAAAAGTTCGGGGTTCTGCAGTGCGTTGAGCGCCAATTGTCTATCACCACATGTCGGTCAATTTGATGATCGTATTGAGATGGTTCACAGCCCGTGTTGTGGGGCCGACCAAGACATAATTTCTGGTGGCAAGAGAGAACGGCCTAAACGGACGAGCACGAGCAGTGTGTCTCACCGCAGGCTCGAGCAGGGAACTCCGACTCGTCGTCATCGCACCACACGAGCTGATTGAGTATGATTGTGCGACCGGTTGACTTGAGGAGCGTCAGTGAGCTGAGGGAGAGCCATCGCGCTGACGGCTGCGGCCTGGCAGTGGTGGTGGGCAGTACTTGGGAGGGTGTGAGAGTCGCAGAGTCAACCACGGGTCCGTGACGAACGGCCCCTGGTGGAAAGGCAAAGCCACGTGTCAGATGTCTCCCAGGACCCACGAGACTACCTATTGCACAGGCGCTCGTCCCCACTATGATGCGACACACCTCACGTCCCAACAGTGTCACAAAAGCAAGATCAGGAAGACACAGCTTTGCGCCCGAAAACGCCGTTGCTCAGCATCGGTGGTTTACTATACCGTCCGAGCCCCCGAAACACAACAGGCCATCCCGTGTTCAGCCCGCGCATGCTTCTATTAGCGCCGCTTGCTCTTCACACACCCACGGCCGGCATTCGAGGCGAGCTCGAACGTTTGAACGCTCATGAACTACGATGGCGACGCTGAAGGCATGGCTTCATGAGCGACCGGTCTGCAAGTGACGACCGCAGGTAACGCGGGATCGTGCTGAATAAGGAATCGATCCAGCCTGCTGAACCTAAGGCGGCCGGGTTCAGCAGCTTCTACCCACATGAGAGCAAGATAAGTCGCGTAAGGACCGAGAAACAAGTACAGATTAGGGTACACACTGCACCATAGCACAAGCACATTTACCGCCGGGCGCCGGGCGCCCGCCCTCGCAGTGGGCACACCCCACGCCGCCGCCTCCCCAGCCCCGCCAGCCCGTCCGACAGACGTCGACGCACAACACCTGCCTATACTAGTCACCATCGGTGCGGTCCTCTCGCCTGCCGCTCGCAGTGGATATCTCCCAGCGGGGGACGACCGTCACGGGCGCGTTCCGACCATGTCCATCATGTTGTCGTGCGTGACCTGCGCCCAAATCTTCGCCGACACGAACATCTTCTTCTCCCGGCGGACACCATGCCCGAGTTGACCGCCCCCACGAGCGCGCTCGAGCCCGTCGAGCATCGCCATGTTCGCGCCTGCGCCCACGAACGACGTCATCAGGTGCGCGGCGTCTCCGATGAAGGACGTGCGCCCAGGGGCATGCGCTTGTGCCCCGCCGCCGGGTCGCAGAGGTCGATGGGTTTGAGAAATATCAACGACCAGCCGTCGTGGCGGATCCCCAAGGGCTCCTTCTGCGCCTCCTCGATCCCGCCCTTGGGAATGTCCTGGTTCTCGTCACGTGCGGGCTCGCACCAGAAGGCGAGCGTGCGGATCTGGCCGTCGCTGTTGAGCTGCGGGAGAAGCTCGCGGTCGTTTCGATCGCCATGAGAATGCCCTTGCCGGTGAGCCCGAGGATATCGATCATCTCTGGGTCGTTCGCGACCTCTGGCGCGAGCGAGCACTCGACGCTGTTCAGAGGAGCCCATGGTAGATGACGCGGGTTCTGGACAGGCACGTGAGCTTGCCCCGATGACAGGGTCGAACCGCGGGGACATACGTAGTCTGTAGACTCAGAGGTAGAGAGTTGATTGCTTCTGAGCCCTTACCAGCTCATATCATCTCTAGTGCCTGGTATGATGTACTCTTCTGCGAGGAAGTCGCAACCCGCATCGTACGCCAGGCTACTAGGATCCGACCTCGGATGGGCGCGAACTCGTCTGATTCAGCATCATGTGAGAGCCGGTGCAAATGCGGCGTGACGGTCAGACAATTGACAAAAGCCGATTTGCGACGGATCCCGTGGGCTAAGCTTCCTGATTGACTATCCGGTCAACGGGGACATGGATTTGCGGAGAAGGGAGATCGTACGGAATGAAGGCATGCACCTTGGTGTTGTCATACTCCACCGCTCGAGGTAGCTATATATCCCTTCCCTAAAGGCACTATAATGCCTGCGGGGAGCATCTGTGTGTCCGTGAGACGGATCGGAGGTTTCTCCCCCGGTCAGGATCACACTGGGATATATTTTTCCTGTAGCCAGTGGCTGGTCGCGACACAGAAATCAAACTTTCTCACCTGTCATAAGACGGCTACCGTACGGCGTCCCGTGTTCGTCAAGTCATGGACATTCAATTGCGATATGACGACAATAGCATCAGCGTTCGCGGACAATCAAGCAGAGTCGAATATTTACATAAACAAGGTGAGCGTGCCACAATCGACGTGTCTTCGTGATGCAACTGACCTGACATTGCTGAGCGAGGTGGGAAGTGAAAGCCGATCCGCTGGGGTTCCCCTCATAAAGCGATCCAAAGCCTGACGTGCGTGACCCACCCAATCGCAGCATTGCAGGGCCAGAATCAACGCGGAGGGATAGCGGCGTCCAGCTGCTGACTGGCTGTGACAGAGTACTTGGGATCCGGGCAGATTGAGAGAGAGATTCAGCTGAATCATAACTTACGCGTACGGGCCGTCCACGCTAATCAAAATTGGCTCCAGTGGCATGGATTACCTAAGCGGCCGCGGCGGTTTTCGTCCGGCCCGGTCCTAGGCTTCGAGCTCGTTGAACTGGCGGGCCCTTTGCCGTTGCCTCCCACCTCCATCATGCCATCCCATCTGCGTCTTCTCTTGCCGTGCGGATAAAGCGTCACTAGTGGTACGATCGATTCAAGGTGATCTCCAGCTCAATTCTCAAGATCTCAACCACGGTCCATCCACAATTTACAATATTGTAAATCACAGACACTCCAGCCTAGTACTCCTCCCTCCTGTTCGATCCAGCTGTGAACGTCTAGAGTGGCTCCAGAGCTTTCTGCGGTGCGTTCGGGTTGGTGAATGCCTCTGCGTTGTCCATCGTCGCCTGCGCCCACTTCGCCGCCGACGCCGTCATCCTCGTCTCCCACTCTATTATCGCCGCCTCGCCGTCAACGCCCCTGCCTTTAACGCCTCCGCCAGAGCGAGTCCGAATCCAGCATCGCGAGATTCGCACCCGCACCCGCGAACGGCGGCATAAGGTGCGCTGCGTCCCCTAGGGTCGTCACCCCATCGACGTGCGCCCAGCGGCGGCCTATCAGCAGCGCGTAAAACGCCCGCTGGTAGATCGCCGCGTCGTCGCAGTGGTCAACGAGCTTGAGCAGCACCGGCGCGTAGTCGCTGGACCGCTTTTGCAGCTCCGCGCGCACGTCGTCAGGCGTCGCGGGGACCGTCCACTTCTCGGGGCCGCGAAAGCACGCGTACGCGCGGATGCGCCTGTCGCCGTTCCTTTGAGCCCCGAACGCGCTTCCGCGCTCGAGGTTCATGAGCATCTCCTGCTCAACGAGCGCACACATGTCCGCCATGTCGGCGCGGCCCGCGGGCGCGGGCGCAAGCGAGATCTTGACGCCATTCACGCCTATGGGCCGCATACTCCGCCTGCACGGGGGAAACGAGTAGGCGCCGCCGACGACGGCGCACTCCACGACAGCCCCGTTGGCGAACGCGAACGCGCGCGCGCCGTCGCCGCGCGACGTGGCGGAAACGAACGCGTGGCCCCACCTGATGCCTGATGAGCAGCCGGCGGAGGACGGTGCGGTCGATCTCGGGGCGCGCATTATCGATGCCCATGTGGCCCGAGCCCGTCTTGTGGAAGCGTGTGTGGGTGTCGGCGCCGCCAAGGCGGTAGTTTTCGCCCTCGGCGTTGGAGTGGGCGTTGAACGCGTCTTGGAGCCCGTTCCGGTGCGCGCTGGCCGGAGGTCCAGCTGAGGTCCAGAGCGTCGCCGAGGTGCACGCAGGAGTGGAAGTCGGGGTCGCGCTCGTACAAAGTCGCGGCGATGCCGCGCGTGTGGGGGTGAAGAGGAGCACGAGCCCGGGAGCCTAACGCCAATGATAGCGATGCGCGGGGAGGTGGTGTAAGACATAGCCTGGACGGTGATATCCATCAGAATGCGGCAGCCAGAGTACAACGACGGGGCGTCCTGAAGCGTGGAGTGAGTTGGATGTGTTCGAAGACGACGGTGGCGAGTTCGAGTTCTTCCTCCGCCGCCCCCCATATTTTCCTCTAGTCTCTGCGGAGTCTTTGAATACCAGCTTCGCACTCAAAAGACTCAAATTCCGTGCATTCACTCGTCCCCCATCCCCCAGGAGGGTGCAGGACAGTCGGGCGCACGGCCGACCGGGCCGCCTCAGTCAGGCAGTAGGCTCGTTCCCCACTGCTGCCGAGTACCGCAACAGCTGTGCTGCGTCTGCGACGTAACTCCGCAGCATCGCACAGCATTCTGCGCTAAGGCGTACTCAAACCTCCCTCGGTGCCTTGATCAGACGAATACCAACAGTCGTCCAGGGACGTCGAGTCCGTGCGTTTGATGCGTAATATCAAGTCAGGCATCTTTTCTGAGGTTTGGATAATTTGATGGATTTTTACGGGCTCCGGGAGAGCTTAGAAGCTACTTCAAAAGTGGGAGATTACATAACCTATGAGTGCACATGCCCTCGACTTCGGTTTCGTCACATGTAGGCGTAACTTATCTCGGCAATAAACTCTTCGATACAAACATTCGGGTACGGTCAATATTCGCGCATTGAACGGCCGTGCAGCCGATCCTTGGATGATGATACAACGTTCGGCTCCCGTCTCAGTAGCAATCGAGACCTTACTCCGTGGATAACGGAGCAGCGGAGTGGTCGACCGCTGAGAATCATCAATCAACGGTTGTCGGGATGAGGCGTTAATCGCAAGTTAATCGTCACTTATTGAGTGACCATGACTGCATCTCAGATTCGACGTCGTTCGTAGATTCATCGTCACGGTTCAACGCCCCCGGCCAGGCTGTGCCGTCGCCAGTTTCCATATTTGTAAGACAGAATACGTAGAAGATTAACCGCCTTGAGACGAAGGGGGGTGAGTCAAAGCTAAAGGCCGTACGCGGAACGCTGCACGTGGTCTCGTTATACCGCAGAACGCGCATATGAGATGATGCCTGCGTTCGGACGGTAATAGGCGTGGTTTCTGTCGATGGTGCCTCAGAAGAGCACGAGTATCCACATTCGGCGACGGCGGTGATAGTTGAAGGTCGTCGCCGGCTCAAAAGCTATGCATATGTTTGATTCAGAGGGTGGGTGAGTCAATAAACTGAGCCCACCACTCCACGATCATGAGAGCTCAGGACGCCGGATGATACCTCTGACAAATAAAATCTCACGACACACCGGGCTACGCAGCGTGCCAACGAAACTTGTGCGAATGTACATATGCACGGCCACGCAGGCAATGCCAGATCGCGCTTAGTGAAAACTACTCAGCACTCAGTCCGTGTACATGACATCAAATACAGCACAGCGCACACTCCCCCACAAGATCGAACAAGAGAACCCTATGGCCTCGGCTCATGTCCGTAGCGCGTCCGCGGCCAAAGGTGGCACGACGACGTCCTCCATGTCCTCGTCCTCATCGCTCTCGCCCTCCCCATCCGCCTCGGCCTCGGCCTGCGCTCCGTTGGGCGTCCCATGCAAGGGCGCGCTCGGCGGAAATATCTCCGGAAAGGCATTGATGTCCAACATGATATGTGTCCCAGGTAGGCCGCGATAGGCGGCGGGTGCGCTTGCGGGACTGGTTTCGGCGGTGGTGCGCGAGGAGCGGACGACGGAGCCGCCTGCTCCATCTCGGAGTCCGTCGGAGCAGGTGCGGTGGAGGCTGGCGTCGGTCCCGACGCTGGGGGTGGTACAGAAGTCACTGCTGTTTCAAGCTCTGGCCTTGCGGCGAGGGGCTGAGCTGGCGACACGTGCGGGTCCGAAGGAGCCTGAGTCACGGTTGGCGGTGGCGGCGGGGGGTCTTCCTCCTCCGAGTCCGCGATCTCGGTCAACTGGGCGGCGAGGAGCGCGAGCTGTGCCTGCAGCGCCGCGCGCTCGTCGTCGGAGAGCGTCGAGCGCGACTGCTGCTGCTGCTGTTCCGCGCGGCGGCTGCGTTGGCCAGCGCTGTGAGAACGGCGGTGAGGTCTTCCGCTGCGTCCTCGGGAGCAGCGCGGGGTCGCCAGGTCGCCGAAGTTTATTGCCTGGAAGATATGCTGGGCGGCTTCCCAGGCATCGTTGTTTTCGGCGCTGTCGGTGGCCTTTCCGTCTCCTAACTTTGCGACCTGTGCGGTAGCTGTTGTCTTTTGGTCCGACCTGTTCCCAGCAGGTGGAGGATAGCCTGGGTAGTGAGCATAAGGATATGGGAACGGGTAGCCATTGGGTTGCTGTTGTGGAGGTTGCGACTGCTGTCCTTGGGGAGGCTGAAGCGGAGCATGTGTAAAGGGAGAAGAGGCCTGGGACGAGTGATGGATTGCGTATGTCGTCTGCGCTAATGTCTGAGGCCGCCGTGTAGTGCGCTTGGAGGTCTGCGGGCGCATGGTGCTATCAGCCAAGTGAACCCCACACCGAACGCAACGGACGTCGTACCGCGCACCTTCCCACGTTGCATTCAGTCGGTATTTACCCCCAGGTAGCTTCTCCAACCGACCTCGCTTGTATGCCTTCTGCAGTGCCTGGCTCGCACTCGGTCGAAAGTTGGTTTGTAGGGGTACTTTGACGCCATCCACGTGAAAACGTCTTTCGGTGCCGTACCTTCGCCGGTTTCACCATCCCCAAGATCCAGCAATGCCTCCACAATCATCTCTTCATACGACGGTAAGTCTTCGCCAGTCGGAGGTGGCGGTTGCGGGGGCGGAGGAACCGGTGGATGTACTGGCGGACGCACCAGTGGGGTCGAGTTAAATAGTGGTGGATTCCCCGGAGGATGTGAAGGTGGCGGCGAGGAGTGGGTGTGAGGTGGGGGTGGAGGTGGAGGGTACCCGGGAGGCGGGGGATATGGAGGGTATGGGTAGTGCGATGGGTAAGCACCAGGAGGAGGATAGTAAGGCGTGTGGGGGTATGCAGCTTGTTGGCCTTGAGATGGATGAGGCATGGGGTAGCCATAAGGAGGGTACGGGTACGGGGTAGGAGGATGGAGAGTCGCATGCTGAGGATGTCCGGTAGGTTGTGGAGTACCGGTATGCGACTTGGAGGCGTCAGGTGAGTGAGGAGACTGTCCTTCGGCAGTATGGGTTCCGTTGGCTTGCGGAGCTGGGGATGCGGTACGGCGCGGTGGAGGAGCAGCAGTAGATGCACTCGCCTTTTCCCTGTTCTCTTCCGCGGGGTCTCTCAGAGATCCCATGGGAGGTTCCTCTCCTGTTAGTGTATTCTTTCCCGGAGGATGTACCTGCTGGAAGGGAACGCTTGATCTGGATGTCTGCGGAGCACCGTTAGCTATGGGGGACTGGGGGACTGGGTGCCATGTCGGGAGCGAGGGAGAGCATCGGCTTTTTTTCTGAGTTCGAGGATGGCAGCGTCGAGATCGACGGGCCAAACGGTCGTCAGGACGTGTAGTGGGACATGAGGCTCGAAAAGCAAGCATATTTCGATGATCTGCTCGAGAGGGAGGAGGCCAAGGTATGCTTTCTTTCGGTTGATGACGGACGGGACGGGTGTGTGTCCAGTATGAGGGGTAGCATTGGCTGCACAAAGATGAACATTGACGGGTAAGGTGTATGAGGGGGAACACACCTGACTGAGAAGGTGCGGGAGAGGCCGCCACGGGCGGGGGCTCACTCGCGCCTGGCATGGAGCGGGAGGCTGCAGGGACTGTACAGTCGCTGTACATGTGCAGTTTTCCCTCCAAGATTCTCAGCCACACGCGCCTCCCCGCCGGCGCTTCTGCTCGTCCACGACCCTGGCGCTTCGGTTGTACTTGCATGAGAGTTCGTTCAGGACTGAAGCTGTCCGCGCTCCAAACCACGATTAAGTAGTGTACATGATGTAGCCAAACAACGAGGCGTCCGAGTTAAATCCTCTCATCGGAACCCGCTGATCAGAGCCAAGTCGAAGCGATTTACGGGTATCGTGCAAGAGGACTCGGCATGTCTAGCGAGACAATGATCATAAGAATGGCGATAGACGAGCTGCATTCAATCGGGTTCAAGG
>NW_025954572.1:0-21484 GCF_022376455.1 Epithele typhae
TGGTCCTCGTCGCCCACGTCCTTGTCGCTCTCATCGGGAGGGGGTATGAGGACAGCAACGATGCGGCCGTGCTTGTCAAGCACATGGTGGAGAGATCTGGAGGGCGGTCAGACAAATGCAGATCTCCAGAATCGAATTGAGTGCTCACAGCCCATCCCACTTGAGATACGCGTAATGAAGCGCCTTCAACTCCTCCTTGGTCAGGGGCAGGCGCTCCTCATCCGCCCACTCCTCCTCCTCCTTCCCGAGATCCGTAGCTCCACCGTGGGCCTTCTGCTCCTCGAGGCCTGCCGCACCATCGCTGGCCTTGTGTGGTTCAGTCGAGGCGCTGGGGTCCGGGTCGGCCTGGCGGGCGCGTGCCGGGATGCCTCGCAGGGATGTGTATGACCACCCGTCGACGCGATACTCGTCGGCAGAGAGCTGGACAACGGTGCGGCCGCCCCCCATATGCCTCTCGAAAAACGCCTTCCCCTTTGGCGGCTCAGGCAGGGGATAGAAGGAATTTGAGGCAGGGTGGGCGGCCTTTGCTGCCTTCACCGCCTTGTCCCTCTCGTGCTTCTTCCTATTTTTCTTCGCCCTCCCTGCCTCCGTCAGCCAGCGCTTTCGCCGCTTCTTCTTCTCGCCAAGAGCGGGCACATCGGACTCCTCGCCTTGATCTTGGGGGCCGCTAGGCGTGGCGGACGCAGCCGCAGCCGAAGTGCCTTTGGGGGAAAACGCAGAGGTCGGCCACATGGCTGGAGCAAGTGAGGGGAGCCATGCTGTCGTCAACTCGGTGCTTACCGAAACCATCATCCAAGGCCTCTAGATCCGAAAGTGAAGAGAGACTGCTGAGGTCGCCGTCGCCATCACTTCCATCGGGCTCGTCTAGCTCATCGACGCCGGTTGCTAGCTCTTTGTCGACCCGGTGCTGCTCGCGTTCTTCCGCCGCACGCAGTGCCTCTTCGAAGGAGTAGCTGGCCAAGGTGCAGGGCGTGCAAGAGGGAAGCGCGAAGCTCGCCTGAAAGTCTTCACGAGAGGGCCGGTCGTTCTGCAGGGTTCGGGAACGTCAGCGCATCGCAGCCCCTCGGTTGAACGGGATGAGCCAAAGGGACCTATCGCCGTGGGCCAGCACTCCGTAGAGCACGACGCCGCGGCAGACGGCGTCCGGAGGGCACCCAGAGTGCCCCGAAATCAGGCGGCGAGCACGATGCGGCGACAGGCGGCATCCGGGGGACGCCAAACGCCCGCAACGCCGGCCACAGACTGCCTGCGATGGGCCCCGTCTTCCGCAGAGCACGACGCCGCGACAAACGGCGTCCGGAGAACGCCATACGCCAGCAGCGCCCGCCTTTGGGCCAGGGGATGCCCCGAGGGAGCCGCGGCACGCGATGTTGCGACAAACGACGTCCGGAGGACGCCAAACGCCAGCATCATCGGCCGTGAGCAGCCCTGTGACGGGCTCCATCGACCGCAGGGCGCGACGCCGTGGTAAACGGCGACCGGGGAATGCCCTTGGCCCAGGGGATGCCCGCAATCGGCTCGCGAACGCGATGCTGCGACAGACGGCGTCCGGAGGACGCCAAACGCCCGCAACGCCGGCCACAGACTGCCTGCGATGGGCCCCGTCTTCCGCAGAGCACGACGCCGCGACAAACGGCGTCCGGAGAACGCCATTCGCCAGCAACGCCCGCCTTTGGGCCAGGGGATGCCCCGAGGGAGCCGCGGCACGCAGGAGTGGAAGGGAGAACGCTGGAAGAGCGCAGGCGTTGAAACACTCACCTGTGGTTCAGCCATGTTGCGCAGGATGATTTGAGGGCTAGGAGGACGCGAAGGGCGACCAGGCGTAGGGCGACCAGGCGCGGCGAGGATGCGTCCTCAAGTCTTGGCGCTCAGCACTAGGACTGAGAGGGAGAAGGCAGCTGGGAGCTGTGAGGGCCGGGGCAAGGGTGGTTAGAGAGAGCGGTGTTGAGGCCCGTACGTTGAGGAGCAGAAGCGGGCGCGTGTTGGGGGCGCAAGAGGGGACGAGGGCGGGTGGCCGGGGTGAGATAAGGCCTGAGGATGATGGGCGGCGGTGGACCTTGCGTCGCCGCGCCGTCGACGGCGCCCAAATGCCTTTGTTCTCACCCGTTTTTTACTTGCTAGGCGGCCGCCGATCAGTAATTTAGCACGTGTCAGACAGGGTCTGTTCTGACCCATCCTACCTCGCCAAATTTGCCATCCGACTTTGCGGTATCCTCGTAGTCTGACATTCAGACCTCAGTCCTACTTCGGTCTGTGGGAGACCGTATCCTGCGCAGTGTGGGCTAAACCGGGTATTGAAATGTGTAGATTGAGTGATGTATACAGGCACGTAGCTGCTCTACCTAAACAATGCCCAAGCAGCCGTCGCACATGGAGCCCCCTCGGTAGCACGAGGTGCGTCGTCTTCGACACCGCGCTCGTCCACCCCATGGCATATGCGCGCCGTCCTCCGCCGCGTCCCTTCTATGCCCTTGTAGCCTGTCGCGCGCGCATCCACCTCCTTCATCCACGCACAGTCGCACTCGATGACGTCGTCCCACCGCCCCACCCAGAACCCGCGGAACATGCACTTCCACGTCGCCCTCGCCTGCCACATATTCGCAATCGGCTACTCGTGCCCGTCCCACAGGCTGGGGCGCGATCTTGAGGCGCACCCTGAGACGTCGGCGCGGGGGTCGAACACTTGGTGCGCGAAGAAGCGAGGTCTTCGAGCGCGGCCATGGGCACGTCGCCGTCGCCGACAGGTGTGGCGAAGGACGGGCGTGTCGTCCGGGCGCCGTCCAGTGGGCCGAACATCCCACTGCGCGGAGGTGGGGGTTGGTTTTGATGCGTGGCTGGGAGATCTATGTAGGGAAGGACTCACCAAGAGGAGCGTCGTCATGCACGGCCTGGAGGTGACACAGGTGAGGCGCGCGAGACGGCTGAAGCGGCGGGTTGAGTGATGCGGGCGCAGCGAGACACTAGATGTGAATGTCGCGGGTGAGGTGGGTAAGACGAGTGACGCGGTCGAGAGCGATGTGGGCTGGTTTTAGTTGGTAAGCGTGAGCGCAAGGGCAATGGAAGGTAGCGGGACTTACCTTCCTGGATCCACAAGGGCGACTTGAGGGTCTGATGTGCAGAGATTCAGGTGGGTGGAATGTCTGCAGAAAACAAAAGGAAAATACTCACCTACCGTGGTGCGCGGCGCGCCAGTGGGGCTGTTGTTAAACAGGCGGCAGAGCTTCACGCCGGAAGAGTTCGCCTTCCTGCTCGAGCTCGCAGATGCGAATCGGCGGCCGGGGGATCGCGGCGACCTGCACGGGAGGCGTGAGCGAGTTGGCGACGCGGGTAAGGCAGGCGAGGCCAAGAGTAGGGTCTACGAGGACGGTGGGGGCTACGAGGACGGCGACGAGAGCCAGAGAAGAGAAGACATGGTCGAGGATCACTGGGCGCAGCTGGAGACGCCTCGGGGACTCGTGGGAATCGACGCGCGGCGCACGGACTCTAGCGCCTGACCACTGCCGGCACATGACGTCGTTATCCCCTTGGCCTCCCAGTTCTCTTCCTCGCACCTTTGCCCGTTCCCTCTCGCCACGGCCTCCAAGCTGAACGGCGCGCACGATACCACCCGTCTCTCCCTGCTCGTCTCTCACCATCCCCAACCGAACGACCCCGTCTCAGGTGGCCTCGAGAGTCGATGCATGCCTGTTCATCCTTGTCGCGCTCCTTGTCCGCCTGACGGCGACGCACCTTGTCAAAGTGCGTACGCACCCTTTTTCTGCGCGTACCTTGATACAGACTTCTAACCACCAAGGAGCCGACAGCATGATTGTTCGCCCCGCCCCGCCCCTCGCGCCCTCATGCTCGCCCGGAGCACCTCCTGCACTGGCTCCCACCTGCCCATCCCATCGACTCTGTCGCAAGCAAAGCAAAATAAAACTACCCACTGTCGTGCGTGCCCTGCGAACCGCGCGGGGTCCTCCGCCTGCCCCTGCACTCGCCCGTACCACGCCGTGCGCCGCGCAGCCGGCGGAGGCAGGCGCCCGCTCCAGCGAGCAGGACGCGCATCCTGCGCAAGACGAGCTTATCGGCGGCAACGTGCCGGCGGTCCACGAACGTGGGTGCCTGCTGCACCATGATGTCGAGTGCGCCCACACCCGCCCGCGATCCAGCTCACATCCGCGCTGGTTCCTCCGATTCCAACACCTTCTCCCGCGCCAGCACGAGCGAGATCGGGATGACAGCTCACTCCAAGTCGCGCCCTGCGCTCCCCCAGGGCTGTTCGGCCGATGCGCCCCTCCCACATCGACGTCGTCCCTCCCTCTGTCCTTCCATCTTCGATCCTCCGGGCCGAGAACGCGTGGCCAGGCCCCATCCTCTCTCGCTCTTCATCACCCCGCTCCCGCCCCAGCCCCGGGACTGCTCCTGCACCACGCCGCCCTCCCTCCTCCTCCTCCACTCGCCTATTCGCCTCCACGCCAGCCGCCTCGACGACCCCCACAACAGGCCGCTCCGTGTACCTCTCCCGCCCAGAGAACCTCGGCGCTATGGGCTGCGTTTGCACGGCGGGCAACTTAATGGCACGGCGGGCCCCGCACGCGCGGCGGGGGCGGCGGTCAGGGCTTGGGGGCCTCCGCTGATACATCCACCTGGCACATCTCCAGCTCGCGTGCCGCTGGGAATGCCCCGCGCGTAACTAGCGCATCGAACACCTGCGCCGCGTTGTTCGCGTCCTCTCACGCGGGGCACAATGTGTCTTTGAGAGACCGTTTGCACGCGGCGGAGACGATCGTCAGGGTGCGAGAGCATCCGCTGTAGTGCGGGCAAGTGTAGGCTTGAACGCCTCCGCTGGCGCATCCGCATAGCACATGACCAGCTGACATGCTGCTGGGAACATCTTGCGTGCGGCTGGCGTGCGGCTGGCGTGTCGAGCACCGGTGTCTCGTCCTCCGTGTCCTCCGTCCTCGCACACGGGGCACCCGGGGTAGAGCTTCTATGTCGTTTGAAATGTACACTGTAGCATACAGCAAAATACAACCTTGTTCAAGCGGCTTAATTGTGTGGCACGACTATGTATGTGTTACAGTGCAGGCCAAATGGGTGCTGAGCACCAAAAATCAGATTGTCAGATGGGTTGGATGAGGGCCAGACGTCGGACAGCCCAAAAGTCTGCCAAATTGCTGGTGCACCCCACCTGCCTGGCCACCATCGCCGCCACCCGACCACTGGTGCGCAGACCGCGAGGTGGGCGAGCACGAGCTTGATGAGCTTGAGCATACACAGGTGGGCCTGGCACGGGTTCACTGTGTTTTGCCCACAACATGTGTGCGTGCAGCTCGTCTGTTTGCCCATTCGTGCTAGCCCCCGGAGTCCCTGGGTCTCTGAAGTTCCCTGAGTATCTGAGATCCCTGAGATTTAAGGTTTCTGTTACGGTTGTGGAGTGCGGGAGCGCGGAGGTTGGGCGAGTCGGAGACAAGCAGAAAGGCGGGATCAGATCAGAGGACACGCTTGATCTCAGAGAGGCTCATGGTAGCGGGGAGTGTGGGTAGGAGAGGCGACGGGGAGAAGCCAGGAGGCAATTGTGTGGCGAGACAGTGAAGCAGGTGCAAGAATATAAAGGTAAGGTGGTGGGTGATTGTATGCTAAGCATCTGTTACAGGTGCATGCCGAAGCTCGTAACTGGACAGGTGGAGCAGGCCATGACAGTTTCCGGGATCTAGGGTTCAATTGGGAAGTTACTGATCAGCACCCGCCCGCCATCCACCCATCTGCCGATGAAGGCAGCAACTAGCTCGAGTCAGATATGAGATGCAATAGCAATGGTACGTCTAGCTGACAAAGAAGGCTCAACAAAAAGTGTCTACTACCTCAGCATCTTCCTCCATCAGCCTCATCTCGATCTCCTCTGACAAGGCCTGGAAGGAGAGAAGCTCGTGGTTGAACCCATACTTGAGGACCTGTAAGGCCTCTACCAACTCTACGGCAAGGTGGTTCCTGCGAGGGGTGATAGTCTCCTTGCTCGAGGAGAAAATCCGCTCGCACTCTACAGCCCCTGCTGGAGCTGGTAGAACGTCCATGGCAAGACGGTGGATCTTCGGGTATCACGCCTTGTGTAGCTGGGGAAAGGGCAGTAAATCAAGCAATCCCTGAGACATGAGTGTTGAAGGAATACTAGACTCACCTGCCAGAAGGCGAGAACGGAATCCTGAGAGCAGAATGTGAAGTCTTCACTGAGGTATGCCTCCACTTCTTGGAGAGCAGAGGGCCCATTGCCGACCACCCGAGGCTGTGCATCGACAGGGCTGCGAGAAGTGAGATTCACATCCAAGAACTGGGCCATTTCCTCCGCTGTGGTCAAGTCAGAGGCTGCGCCCACAGAGTTTAGGGTGAGGGAAGGGCCAGCTTCTGTGAGGTGCTCCTCGTGTCGGGCTTGAACCTATGGGTAGAAAATGTCTATAAAGATGCTGAGGTGCGAGGGGTAGAAAAGACAGCATACCCCTGCAATGAACCGCTTTTTAGCTGCCTTATAGCTCACATTGGTGTCACCGCCAAGCGAATAGAAGGTGAGCTTCATGGCTGGGTTAACAGCTACAAAGCGGTGTTGGCATCAGTAGTAAAAGTGCAAAAAGGCTGCAGCTTACCCATGGCAAAAAGGTAGATGTCTCGGTCGGAGCAATTCTTGAAGTACTTGTTGAGCTTAGTAAGGCCCTTCCGAGCAGCGTTTGCGAGCTCAGGATCCTCGCACTTCTCCACAAGTGCACTCCATGCCACATCAGGAAAAAGTGCTTGGCGCGAGAGCCTCGGCCCGAACTCGGGATCACACGCTGGTTGTCACTGATGGCCGGGAGAGCGCTCGAGCGCTCGAGCGTAATGACTGATGCTACCGAGGTCGTCCGAGCAGCGGCGAGCAC
This sequence comes from Epithele typhae, assembly GCF_022376455.1. NCBI lineage: Eukaryota > Fungi > Basidiomycota > Agaricomycetes > Polyporales > Epitheliaceae > Epithele > Epithele typhae. Next base: position 6,891 of record NW_025954572.1, read on the forward strand.
TGCGGTGAGCTCGCGAGCTCTCCAGAGTTGCAGTAGTTGCTCACAACACCTTGAGAGCTACAGCTAGCTACTACCGAGCTCTCGCGTGTCTGAGTGACGCCACGAGAGGACTGTCGAGATGCCCTCGGCGCACAGGATATCCCAGGAGTTCGATAAAAATTTGTTTACAGTGTGTACACATTGGTTGTACTACGTATATGACACTAACAGAAGATACATACACCGCCGCCTCCCGGGTTGAGACATGCAGGAACGAGCTCCAGCGAGAGCTTGCGGCGGCGCCGTGCGCGAGGAGCACTGGCAGACCATCGTGCCCAAATCGTGCCGCTCGAAACGCGCTCCACGGAGCTCCTCGCAGCCCAGGTCTTCCTCACCCGTGCGGACGACGTGACAGACGGTGATGTCATGCACATAGTTACAAACCTGTGTCTTCCAGATCGGTGCTGTAGTTGCAGAGAGCTGCTGTGGGACGGGGGATGAGGATGAGGATGCCTGCGTGAAGTTGGTGCCCGCAGGAGGGCCAGGCCGGAACATCGTGGATGCTCTGCACACCAGTGACAACGCGCCAGTCGAAGTCGTGCTCCAGCGTCATGACTGCGTATGCCTGCCGCCTGTGCAGGATGCGGGATTGCGTAGGTGAGGAGGAGCTTGAGGAGGCCCACGCGAGTATAAAAACGTAAGGTACGCACATCATCTTGTCTCCGCACCCTCCAGTCCTAGTCGTCCAGGCGGTCGCCAGCTGCTTTTCCGAACCGGCCTCCACGGGCTGCGCGAGTCCGAGGATGGGGAGAGCAGCGAGGCAGCCGCCGTGTTTTTGCACGCGTTCTCCGCAGTTCTCCGCGCGTGCGGGGTGGGCCAAACTCCAACGCGATCCAGACCTTCGTCCGCCTTGTGTTCGAGTTCCAGCGCGCGGTGGGTGAAGCGATGATTTCGCGCAACTCCTCGGCAGTCTCTGTGGGCGCGCAGGAAGCATTCGATGAGGCGAGAATGAGGGATATGTGGGAGGGTCGAAAAAAAGGAGGCAAGCCCGAGCGAGGTCGAGACTCGAGATGGTGCACTCTGTCAGTGACTCGGATGCGCGCATATCGCAGCGCGATACTCCCGTGTGGATATGGTAGCTGCTTCCCACGCACTGACCAGTCGCCCAGCGCGCCTCTTGCGCTCTGCCAGCTGGCGTGGACTTCATCTCTTTCTGCTTCGCCCATCTCTCCACCTCGTTTGCTCACACCTCCGCGTCCTATGATTCTTTGTGAGTGAGCCATCCGACATATAGTGCTATACACGCATTATCTGACGACTATTATCCGCTCACGCCTGCGGCCACTGCTTGGCAACTGCCCCACAGTTGTACGCCATTACGGTGTACCACCGTTCCCGCGACTTACCTCAGATGTGTTGCCTACCCTCGAAGTCGAGTGGGTGGAGGATGGACAGTGGTACGTCGTGGCTATCGTGACCAGCATGCGTGGAGCTGACGAATTTCATGTGCGTTGCAAGACCGTCAGGCTCTTCCCCGCCTCTCCACCTGGCTCTTCTGGAGCCCCCTGTTATCGAAGTCGATGCTCATGGTTTGCCCTGCGCCCCATTCCACCTGTTATATTGTAAGTTCCGCCATGCACTTTGATAGTAACTGTGCGCTGACCATCGGCTCGCGGACTTCGCAAACTCCATGGGGCTCTCCGCGCTCGGCCCCACGCCCCAGTTCTCTAGCAAGACACCGTTCTCCTCCTCCGCGAGCGCGGCGGCAGCAAGACCCCGCTTGTCAACCCCTCCACCACTTCTATCACCGACCACCCGTCGAGCGTCCCGCGCTTCTCTCCATCTGCCCTCACGGAGCTCGACGCGCTCGCTGCCGCACGTCCGCTGGACGAGTGGGTGCTTGGCTCGGTGCGCCTCCACGACGTCGCCTTTCTCGCCTGTTCCCATGTCGTGTGGTGGGTCAACCCATGTATTGTAGATACGGAGAGCGGGACTGTATTAGTATACCTACTTCAATATATTTTGTTTCAAACGCATATCTAGCAGCGAACAGAAATAGATCCAGGATGTGAATCATATCGGGAGTGCATATCGTGCTCAAGAAGCCTCTCGAGCACTCTCGAGACGAAACTCGAAGCTACTCGAGAGTGCTCACCGAGCTGCCGGCTATGTCTCCCGAGCGCCCGCGAGGCGCCCTGCCAAGCTCTCGTGCCTCGAGAGAGGGGGACTTGTCACGCCGTACTCGAACTGCTCTCGAGCCTCGGGTGCACTCCCGAGACATGTCGTTTTTTCCTGATGCAGCTTCACCTTGTAAAAGCAAATCATCACCTTGGTGATGGTGATGTTATTGCCTGACAAGGCCTGCTGGTACTGGTTGGGAATCTAGGAAGACATCAGAGATGCAGGGCTACAAGATGAGGGTGGGTACTTGCTTCAAGAGCCACCTCCATCCGCTCTAGGCTGCCCCATTCATCTGGGATTAGAGCCAAATTAACTAGCTCAGCATGCCGTAGACAAAATTCGTCAATCACCTAACAAGCAAAGTTCAGTTCACAGCCTTATGTGGGTTTGAAAGACATTACTGGGCAAAGAGCAATGGCTCTCTTGACCATGATAGATGTCGAGGACCATCGTGTGTTGTTGTCGAGGAGGGGTTGCAGCCTCTTCCCAATTGACAGGGAATGGGCTGTGGCATTAAGAAACTCCTCTCTGAGCCGGACATTGTTTCGAATCTTAGCAGCAGGCGATAAGATTTTCAAACCAAGTGCAAGTAAATTGCCCTGCTTACGGTTTTAATCAGGTTCCGGAGTCGATCCAGGAGACCATCTACAAACCGGCTGTCGAGCTGGCGGACAGCATCGCCTGTAGCAAGGGCAATTGAATGAGAGAAACAGCTAAAACCATTCATCAGCCATGAAGTAAGCAATAAACGACGAGGATGACACTCACAAGAGCCTACGCTGGTCAGGATCAATTCCAGAGGCACGCACAGATGTAAAGGCCTTCGCCAGCTCCTCAAAGAAGTGCCTGGTTCCACTAGTGTTGGCAGTGGCGCCATCAGAGTTGAAGAAACCTGCCTGAAGAAACGAGTAAGATCCCAGTGTGGTATAAAAGGCCATGAAGTCAGCTCTGTACCTTTTTCGCCACGCCCATCCTCTTGAATGCGTTCAGGATTACTTCTCCTATCTGGATCCCGGTGTGGCCGTCATTCATCGGCGTGAAGGCGATCAGTGCCACCTTAGACTCATAGGGACCTGCAATCTCAACACCGTTGGATCCTTTGCTCACTGGCGCGTCAATCCAATGGGCAACAGTCGCCATGTAAGACCTCCTCATGTTGTCGGTCCAGATATCAAAGGAGCATGATATTTTCCCCACAGCACGCTGACAGAAAGCTTTGAAGTCAACATGAGAGGTGCGTAGCGGATGTAGATGGCTTACTTGCAGCTGCTCAGATAGTGAGTTGAAGTAAACGGTCACAGTGGTCATGATGGTGTTCCTCAGGGTATCTCTCTTTGGAATGTCCCTGTCCTCGATATCGTCCCGACAGAGGAGAATGATGCGACGAAAATGGACGTTGTCAATGAGGCTCAGTGGCTGAGAGGGCAAACCTTAGATGTTTTGTAAGAGCAAGAGATGTAGTGACGAACCTGATCTGTAGATACAAAAAAAGTAAGGATAGCGTCCGTCAAGGCATTAATCGAAAAGTCTGGAAGCTGCTCCAAGCTCAGACTGTCCCCCATCAAGCCTTGGATGGCATCAGGGTCCATATGCCTGAGGGTGGCTCGGAAGTGCAGAATAGACGCTCTCGCACTGGGCTTGATACATCGCCTCACGCAATCCTGAACCCACTGGTCGGGATGCTGCCGTATGAGGTGCCGGCGGCGGCCACTCGAGGCCACTCGAGGCCGTCCCCTCTCCGTTGTAGAAGCTGACGTGTGGTCAGCTTGGCTATCAATTGAGCAGAACGCAACGGCTTACGTGCAGTCCAGGAACTTGCAATAGTACCTCTTCTCGCTAGCCTCATGGCGGAAAAACGGCTTTGTATCATCCTTCCTCTTCTCAAGTTCCTTATCAAGCCCTCCAGGACAGCTTGCATCAATGACCGCGATGTCGAGGGCGGCAGCATCAGCAATCACATCAGCTGGTTTGGCAGCAGTGGCGGAGAGGTTGGCAGCTATTTTAGCAGCAGCAGGAGCGAAGGCGTTGGTGGGGGTGCCGTGTGCATCTTCGTTGCCCTCTTCATTGTCAGAGTCTGAGACGTTTAGGTCAAAGTTCTCTTGGCTCTCGTCACCGGAGAAGGGTAAGATAGGGTTGGCGCATGAACGGGTGTCCGCAGCAGGGTTAACAAGAGTGCCAACCACTCGTGGCAGTGCTGTAGCCCGTCGGTAACGCCCATACGAGGTGCCCGCGTTGCCGTCGGTAACGGCCATACGAGCTCGTACGAGCTCCGGTAATGTAGCCGTCAGTAACGGTCGTACGAGATGTGGGGGGCAGGTAGTTCCCCTTGATAGCTTAGTGCTTTTCCAACTCTTCTACATACCCTAGTACATTGTAATTGGTACAACAACAATGAAAACGATATTCTACAGCCCCTGGGAAGCCAATACCGGGCTGATACAGCAGGGGACGCCGGCTCCGGTAGTGGCACGTCCCACTGCGTACATTGTGCCCTACTGCGCCGTACGTTTCGGTAATGCGTTCGCTACGTTCCCCTGGGTCGTACGAGCTCGGAACAGTCGTTTTTATCCCCGTGCGTGCTGTGGTTGGCCCGGGGCATTGAAAACACTGCCCAGACTCGTACGAGCCTGTAGCCGTCTGTCACGGTCGTACGAGGCACCTCCGGTGTGCACCCGGAATATTGCGGTAATGGATTCGGCAGATGCGCGACTGTACTGAACGCAGCGCACTCAATTTCGTTGCGATGCGTGCCATGGTTGGCCTGGGGTAACAAAAACGCTGCCCAGGCTCGTACGAGCCTGTAGCCGTCTGTCACGGTCGTACGAGGCACCTCCGGTGTGCACCTGGAATATTGCGGTAACGGATTCGGCATATGCGCGCGAGTGTACTGAACGTAACGCATCAAATTCCATTGCCGTGCATATCGTGGTTACAGAGGGAGGGTCAGAACAGTGCTCAGGCTCGTACGAGCCTGTACCCTGTCTCAGACAGTCGTACGAGTACCTCCGGAGAGCGGACACCCGGAATCTCGGCAATGCATGGCGTGCATTGCCGAAGGTTACCGGAACGGTGCACCTTATTTCGTCGCTTTGCACACTGTATTTAAGGCAGGAGAGTCGAAACAGTGTGCAGGCTCGTACGAGCCTGTACCCTGTGTGAGACGGTCGTACGAGTTGTCCCTGGGACCTCATTTTTTTTGTTGATGCTTTCGGTAGATGCGCACGGATAGCTGAGAATAGCGAACTTAATTTCATTGCTGTACAAGCGTAGTTATGGAGGTATTGTCGAAACAGTGTGCAGACTCGTACGAGCCTGTACCCCGTCTGGAACGGTCGACGAGGTGCTCCTGGTGGGTATCAAAAATTTCCGGTAATGCATGCAATGCATTGCCAGAGATCACTGGAACACAGCGCACTTTGTTTTATTGCTGTGCGTGGCATGGTTAAGGTGGCGGAATTGAAACACTACAAAAGCTCGTACGAGCTTGTACCCTGTTTGAGACGGTCGTACGAGTTGTCCCCTGGTGAACCTGGTTTTTTCGGTAATGGGTTCGGTAGATGCGCACGGGTGTGCCGAGAATAGCGCACTTATTTTAGTGCTGTATATGCTCTGGTTGTGGCAGCGGAGTTCAAACAGTGCAAACACTTGTACAAGGTGTCCTCCGGTAAACACCCACTTTTTCCGGCAGTGCATTCATTACCGAGATTCCGGCAGTCCCTCCATTACCGAGTGTTTGGTCATCTGTGTGTATTACCACTCTCACAACCGAGGTTTTGACCACCTGTGCATATTACCGCTCTCACTGCCGAGTTTTTGATTGCCTGTATTCATTACCGAGTTTTTGATCACCTCCGGACTTCAATGCCGAGTTTTTGACCACCGGTATCCATTGCTCGTCCTTCCGACTCCTCATTACCGAGTTTTTGGACACCTCCAGCCTTCAATGCCGAGTTTTTATTACTGAGGTCTGTAATCCCGGTGCTCACTGCCAGTGCTCTCGCTGACCTCTGGCCTTCAATGCCGAGGTTTGAATACCGAGATCGGTAATCCCGGTGCTCACTGTTGGTCCTCCGGCCTTCAATACCGAGTTTTTGTTACCGAGGTCGGCAATTGTGCTACCAGTGGTGCTCACTGTCTCAAACAGCGAGCTCACTGTCAGACACAGTGAGCTCAACATGTTACCCATCTCTGTATCTGTCCCTCATTTTTTTGGAATGCACCTCTGCATCACATCTGAATGTATTGCAGCACATTACAGCATATTTATATGAGTTGGTCTGCCTGTACTGAACACCTTCTACCTGAGAAGTCACCCTTCACAGCAGCATGTGTAGATGTTATTTCACCTCGCTGTTTTTTGGATCAGGGAGGAGCATGCAAGAGCTGTGGGTTTGCAAATTTGGAGGGCAGTAGCTGCAAAAGTGAGAGAACAGTGTGGTATGATATTTTAAAATGACATACCACACACAGAAATGGGATGGGAGTGTATCACATTCCGAACACCTGGATATATTCATAGACGATATTATGAATGCAATGCAGAAGAGAGCGCACAGAAATCAGGATTTCTGGTGAAGATACAAGATATGTGTGGAAAGTGGAAGTTCTGAGAAAACACGACATGCATAAGTTCATGTGCAGACATGATATCAACATGCTGTTTGCTGCATCACAATTGGGTACTATTGGGGTGCTCAGATCGGAATTTCCAAGCTTATCGGTGATGAGATGTATATGGGGCATCATATGTCATTATTTCATGACATACAGTATCCTGACACAGCATATGCTCCGATTAGAATGCGAAAACATGGAATAGAACAGGGTAGAGCATAGCTATCCAACGCAGAAGAGACCTTGAAAAACGGTTGAGAATCAGTGGAGATGTGCAAGGTGAGCCAGAAGTGTGGTTTAGTGGAAGGTGTTGGAGCACATTCAGCATAAACCACACTTCTGGCTCACCTTGCACATCTCCACTGATTCTCAACCGTTTTTCAAGGTCTCTTCTGCGTTGGATAGCTATGCTCTACCCTGTTCTATTCCATGTTTTCGCATTCTAATCGGAGCATATGCTGTGTCAGGATACTGTATGTCATGAAATAATGACATATGATGCCCCATATACATCTCATCACCGATAAGCTTGGAAATTCCGATCTGAGCACCCCAATAGTACCCAATTGTGATGCAGCAAACAGCATGTTGATATCATGTCTGCACATGAACTTATGCATGTCGTGTTTTCTCAGAACTTCCACTTTCCACACATATCTTGTATCTTCACCAGAAATCCTGATTTCTGTGCGCTCTCTTCTGCATTGCATTCATAATATCGTCTATGAATATATCCAGGTGTTCGGAATGTGATACACTCCCATCCCATTTCTGTGTGTGGTATGTCATTTTAAAATATCATACCACACTGTTCTCTCACTTTTGCAGCTACTGCCCTCCAAATTTGCAAACCCACAGCTCTTGCATGCTCCTCCCTGATCCAAAAAACAGCGAGGTGAAATAACATCTACACATGCTGCTGTGAAGGGTGACTTCTCAGGTAGAAGGTGTTCAGTACAGGCAGACCAACTCATATAAATATGCTGTAATGTGCTGCAATACATTCAGATGTGATGCAGAGGTGCATTCCAAAAAATGAGGGACAGATACAGAGATGGGTAACATGTTGAGCTCACTGTGTCTGACAGTGAGCTCGCTGTTTGAGACAGTGAGCACCACTGGTAGCACAATTGCCGACCTCGGTAACAAAAACTCGGTATTGAAGGCCGGAGGACCAACAGTGAGCACCGGGATTACCGATCTCGGTATTCAAACCTCGGCATTGAAGGCCAGAGGTCAGCGAGAGCACTGGCAGTGAGCACCGGGATTACAGACCTCAGTAATAAAAACTCGGCATTGAAGGCTGGAGGTGTCCAAAAACTCGGTAATGAGGAGTCGGAAGGACGAGCAATGGATACCGGTGGTCAAAAACTCGGCATTGAAGTCCGGAGGTGATCAAAAACTCGGTAATGAATACAGGCAATCAAAAACTCGGCAGTGAGAGCGGTAATATGCACAGGTGGTCAAAACCTCGGTTGTGAGAGTGGTAATACACACAGATGACCAAACACTCGGTAATGGAGGGACTGCCGGAATCTCGGTAATGAATGCACTGCCGGAAAAAGTGGGTGTTTACCGGAGGACACCTTGTACAAGTGTTTGCACTGTTTGAACTCCGCTGCCACAACCAGAGCATATACAGCACTAAAATTAAGTGCGCTATTCTCGGCACACCCGTGCGCATCTACCGAACCCATTACCGAAAAAAATCCAGTTCACCAGGGGACAACTCGTACGACCGTCTCAAACAGGGTACAAGCTCGTACGAGCTTCTGTAGTGTTTCAATTCCGCCACCTTAACCATGCCACGCACAGCAATAAAACAAAGTGCGCTGTGTTCCAGTGATCTCTGGCAATGCATTGCATGCATTACCGGAAATTTTTGATACCCACCAGGAGCACCTCGTGCGACCGTTCCAGACGGGGTACAGGCTCGTACGAGTCTGCACACTGTTTCGACAATACCTCCTTAACTACACCAGGTACAGCAATGAAATTGAGTTCGGTATTCTCAGCTTATCCGTGCGCATCTACCGAAAGCATCAACAAAAAAAACGAGGTTCACCAGGGAACAACTCGTACGACCGTCTCACACAGGGTACAGGCTCGTACGAGCCTGCACACTGTTTCGACTCTCCTGCCTTAAATACAGTGTGCAAAGCGACGAAACAAAGTGCACCGTGTTCCGGTAACCTTCGGCAATGCACGCCATGCATTGCCGAGATCTCCGGGTGTCCGCTCTCCTGGAGGTACTCGTACGACTGTCTGAGACAGGGTACAGGCTCGTACGAGCCTGAGCACTGTTCTGACTCTCCCTCTGTAACCACAACACACACGGCAATGGAATTGTGTGCGCTGCGTTCAGTGCACTCGCGCGCATAAGCCGAATCCGTTACCGCAATATTCCGGGTGCACACCGGAGGTGCCTCGTACGACCGTGACAGACGGCTACAGGCTCGTACGAGCCTAGGCAGCGTTTTTGTTACCCCAGGCCAACCATGGCACGCATCGCAACGAAATTGAGTGCGCTGCGTTCAGTGCACTCGCGCGCATCTGCCGAATCCATTACCGCAATATTCCGGGTGCACACCGGAGGTGCCTCGTACGACCGTGACAGACGGCTACAGGCTCGTACGAGTCTGGGCAGTGTTTTCAATGCCCCGGGCCAACCACAGCACGCACGGGGATAAAAACGACTGTTCCGAGCTCGTACGACCCAGGGGAACGTAGCGAACGCATTACCGAAACGTACGGCGCAGTAGGGCACAATGTACGCAGTGGGACGTGCCACTACCGGAACCAGCATCCCCTGCTATATCAGCCTGGTATTGGCTTCCCTGGGGCTGCGGGATGTTCTTGCGCGTATGTAGCACACTAGAGGACCTCAAGGCACGCAAACGACAGCCAGAATGATACATTTGGCATTGTATATTACTTCTCCACCACCGCTCGTACGACCGTTACCGACAGCTACACTACCGGAGCTCGTACGACCGTTACCGACGGTCTACACGACCGGAGCTCGTACGAGCTCGTATGGCCGTTACCGACGGCAACATGACGGGGTCGTACCGCCGTTACCGACGGCTACAGAGGGGGAAGGGGGTCTGCCAACATGGATATCACTGGTGGAGGAGGTGGTGGTAGTGGCAGGGGTGGCAGAGGCGACGATAGCAGCATGGGTGCCACCAGAGACAGCGAGGGTGGAGGGGTGCAAGGAGACGTCAGGGACGGCGGAGCGCATGAAAGCAGTGCTAGAGTTTGTGAGGGCGGTGGTGGCAGCAGGCCTCATGGCTTGAACAGCAGGTGTGGGGAGGGCAGCAGCGGTGCTTTTGGTATGCTTCCACTGTGTACGACGCTTGGTTGGAGAGCTTTGTTCGGCGTCGCCATCCTCATCGCCATGGGGGAGTAAGAAGTCCCTGCGCGGAGCAGAGGATTTGGAGGCTATGAGGTGAATTAGCAGGTGAACTACGCTAATGTAAGGCGTGATAAACCATAACATACCAAGGGACCAAGCTTTAAGAGCCTTCATCTGCCTCGGACTATCTTGCAGAGCTGCATCTTCTAACCCTGGCACAGGAATGAGACATGGATGGGTAGAGAGCGGAATAAACATACCGTCGTAGCCCAAGCTCTTAGAGTGGAAAACATGCATCGAGCCCTCACCCGCATGGCCTTCATTTTCCAGCAAGGCTTGGAGCATCGGTATCTGGGGTCCTACTGGGTTTGAGTAAAAAGCGTTGAAGTAACACAGGAAGACATACCGGTACGCTATACATGCCCCACAGCACCATTGGGGTATCTGGACACGAGTTTCGTGGGGCTAGGCTGCATCGGTGGCTTGGAAGTAATAAAGGCAGCAGGCAGTGCGCTCGTGGTGGTTGGAGCCGCCGTTGGATTGTCGGCTGGCCCTGCCCGGTCAGCGAGCACTGCCTCGGGCTGCGCAGCAAGATAGACGGCGATCTCTCCTGTCTCATGCCGAGCGAGAGATGTCGCCAAGGTGTTTGCAGCCTCCTTGTCGGGAGAAGTAGGGTGGGGAGTGACAGGGCCTCTGAGGCCTGCTGTACCTAAGGGAGTAGCCTGCTGAACGGAGGCCAGTCCAATATCAGCGGGGATGTTGGGGAAGTTGACGGCTTCGATGATTCGGAATGAGCCAGTACGCGTCGGCCGGAAGGGTCTCCCTGCGTACTACGAGGCTTCTGCTTGACAGCGGTGGGGCCGACGGGTATAGCGAGAGAAGAGGATACAGCAGCGGGGGCCTTGGGGGGATGAGGAGAGGCAACAACGGGGTCGGCAACGGCACTGGCGGGGGCGGGGGCGGGGGCGGGGGCAGAGGCAGGCGAGGGTGATGCAAGAGGGGGGTTGTCGGAGGGTTTTTTCCGCGCACGGCGAGCCTTGGGCTTGCAAGGGGCGGCGTCGACGCCAACGCCGGCTGCAGAGACAGCAGCACGGGCGCGAGCGGGCACAGGCGCGGGGGCGAGGATAGCAGGCGCGGGGACAGCAGCGAGCGTGGGGACAGCAGCGGGCGTGGGCGCAGGGGCAGGGACAGCAGCGGGTATGGGTATGGGTGCTGGTGCGGTTGCGGGTATGGAGGTGGGATCGTCTTCAAGACGGGCACGACTCCGGGTTTGTCGAGAGTTGGACGATGGTGGCGGGGGCTGGGCTTGGGGACCACGGCGACGAGCCATGATGGTGGGTGGGGTCGTTTGAAAAAAGCAGGCGAAGATTCCGAGCAGAGGGAGGGTGGAGGATGGAGTCTCTCAGCACATCTACTTATACAAAATCAATGGCAAGACGTACCTCAGCTTGAAGGTGAGCTCTGCATACTCGTCGAGGCAGACACAGGACCCCGGAGAGTCGTAGAGAAAGGCGGGTGGTTCAAGAGCATGTGTGACCGCACGAGTCGCCACACTCTCGTAGCCCGTCTCCACGGGCGGAGCACGAGCGACGGCGCTCTTGTGTCAATTTGACTTGCTCGCCAGGTCGCTCGCGCCCGAATGTAGCCGTTTTTGTGAATTGTTGCAACGTCGCCGTTCGTCGGGACTAAAAAATTTGCAATCCAAAGCGCCCTCAATACAGCGGGGAGCGTCCGACCGAAAACGCTGTGCAGGCGCGCCGTCTGTCGCAACTTTGGGAAGTCCGGTGTCTTCAGCTGCAGGCGGCAGAGGGGGCCTCAGTAGCTCAAAGTTCGTGGCCGCCACTCGGCAGACCGGCCCAGGGACGTCGTGTCATCGCCCTGAGGACTGCAGGACAGGCAGAGACATTTATCCCTGCGGCACGCAAAGGGGCGGAACGGAAGAAGGGAAGGCAGTAAGGCGCTAGCAACAGTTAGCGCGAATGAATCCCGTACTCACCAGCTTGCGATCGCCCTGCATGCGAGTCTGCGAAGGTAGGCGCAGTGATGCGAAAATTCCAGCATCACGCGCTCCGTTCGTCGTGTTCTGTGAAGGCCGTGGCATCAGCCCAAATCGCCTCGGGGTCAGGGCCGGGAAACCTACGGGCATGAGGCGCACTTGTACTGGCGTTGAGGTAGGGGGTTCGGCTTTCACAAACAGGCGATATCGGACGACGCCGTCTTCAAGGCCAATCGTTGGAACACGAGGGACACGGAGTGCATCATCCATGCTGAGTACGCGTTCGCGGAGCTTCAGCCCTGAACGTAAGGTCCGAGCGCGCATTGTGGGTATGGTGCGGTAAGGGAGAAGGGACTTGGAAGGCGCCGGCGTGGAGAATGATGGGGCCGCGGAGCTTGCTTGTGGTTCTTGTGGCTTGCGCTTCTTACGGGGCTGCCGTGACCTTGGGCGCCATGATCGAAGCCGCAGACGCGGTCGAGCGTTCCGTGCGGGCCTTCAAAGCGACAGGTCGTCGCACGAGGACGCCGACCAACTCTTGCAGCACATAGGGACGGCGCATCGAAGAGCTGGCGGCCGGGTACCCGAAGCCGGCGCAATGCAGGACGGCGCTGGCGATGCCCACGCGAGCCACCATGGTCGCTTCGTCCTTCGGCTGAACGCCGATATGTCGAGAGGAGATTCCTCCTTGCGGATCGGCATGGGAATCGCAGGGGGATGGTGACTAGAGATGTCCATTGTCAACTGTAGGTCGCACGCACGTATAGAAACAGCTACACACCGGAGGAGCCGGTCGCTGATATGTAACGTCCTTACTCGAGGTCTCCAGCCGGGTCGGCGCTGTCTGGAATGCGCCATACTTTGAGTACCCATCCATGAACAAACCTTGGCGGTACTTACCGACGTGCTTCACGCGTACCTCCGAGAAGGCGTATTGCCTGTTCTTCCGCACGCAACACAGGAATATCCCACGGCAAGAACACGCGGTCGTCATGGCGCAGCTTCTGGCAAAGCTCGCACTAGACCTACAGGAAGTTGAGTAGCCTGGGTGTGCGCACGCCGCAAACGCATCGAGCGCGGTCGAGCCGGTCCTCGTCCAGGTTCCAGGCGAATACGAACTTGAGACGCCGGTGCTCCTTCGTCCACGCCGGCGTGGGCTGGCCCGTGAGCACGCGATGGAGGGTCTTGGGTAGGCAGGAGCAGAACCAGGAGGGCTTCTTGCGAATCGTCCCGTTCCAGCGATGGCGGTCATAGAACGGGCATGAGCCGCCGTTCGCTGCCCACGCGCCTCGGGACCGCGAGAGGCAGCGGTTGCACTGGACTCCGTCCGTCGTCCGACGACTGATTGGGGCCGTGTGGGCGCAGATGCAGGTGATTGAACGGCCGAGGTTCGGCGGCAACGTCGTCCTCGGGCGGGTCGACTCGACAACGTTGTCCTGCGGAGTACGACGTTCTCCAACTCGACAGCCTTGCTGGGAGGAATCAACGCCCGGATGCTTGACCTCAGCGAGGGTAACGTAGAGGTCATCGAGGGTGCGCTCCTGTCAGAGCAGCGGTTCATCCGCGGGTTCGTCCGTGGTTGCGCTTGACGACCAGCGGGACTTGAGGCCTGATTCACCGCATCCAACCAGCTGCTTGCTTTGCAGATGATCTTTGAGTCATCTGCCGAAGCCTTTCCCTGTCAACCTGGAGAGCGACGAATCGTCCCCAAACGACTCATCACTCGGCCTTGACACGAACTACGTCAGCAACGCGACCATCACCGAGAAAGAAAGAAACTAAACGCACGGGGACGACGGTACCGTGGGCGTATGGATGGAGAAGACCCGGTGTCGTTTGTGCCAACGATATCCTCAACGCGTCTGATGGTACGTGGACGAGTACGGGCCAAGTTGGGGCGGATGGCTAAAGCCTAGATTGACGTCAGCGCCCGCCGGTCAAGGATTCAAAAGACGACGCACCTGGTTGCCGTCCGCGTCTCGTCATCGGCCCTCTTCCGCCGCGTTCTGCCATCTCCATATTGCCGTCTTGTCGTGGCCCTGGTCCGGGATCTCGTTCACGAGGTTTCAGGTGGTGGCCGAGCCTCCATACCGTCTGCCCTCCGAGTCCCGGTGGGAGGTCAGAACAGAACGCAAAGCGTCTGCCGTCGGTCCCGGGGCGTCGTCCGATGGTATTGCATGCCCGGTCGCGCGAGGTGGAAGGATGCGGATGGCGCGCGACGCGCGGAGAAGGCCATGTGGGATGAAGGAGGTACTCACGCAGCCGCGTCTGGCGGCACATGCGCGAGTTGAGGGCGAGTCAGGGTGGACGACTAGAGCCTGGATGGACGTCAGCGCTCGCCGGTCAAGGATTCAAAAGACGACGCACCTGGTTGCCGTCCGCGTCTCGTCATCGGCCCTCTTCCGCCGCGTTCTGCCGTCTCCATATTGCCGTCTTGTCGTGGCCCTGGTCCGGGATCTCGTTCACGAG
>NW_025954573.1:0-21480 GCF_022376455.1 Epithele typhae
GACTGGGATGTTAACGAGTATGTCAAGGGCCCGTTCACTCCAACGCACACGGGAGAAGCCCGACTAGACCGTGAATCTGTGGCGTCGATGGATCAAGTGAGTTTTGCTTTGTTGCGTCACGCGTGGGCTCACTGCTCGTCGAGACCTCAACTGACTTATACGTCAGGGAGTTTTTTGGGAATGGGCACGAGGGGCGTGCAGACCATCCCCCGATCATGGGCGATCGGATCTGCGACATTGAGGAGCCTTCCGGAGATGGGTCGGGCGAGGAGCTCGGGGATTGAATGGTGTGTGCTGTACTATGTGCTTGCCTCCACGGCAACACTGGCTCATCGTGTCTCGTCTTACAGATGTATCTTCAAAATGAGGGATTTTTCCGCGTTTCCGCAACGTTATATCTCCAGTAGTATTCGATTATATATGTCGTGATTTGATAGCTTCGTTTAAATAGTTACTGCACGTCTCAATCGTCCACTGCATGTGCTACAAAATGCGATCTTACATGGCAGCCTATGACAACCGTCTAAAATCATTGCATCAGATTACCATGTTGCCCCTTGGGTATGGTCGGACAACTACAATGCGTGCAGCCAGGTATTGCCATTGTCTCCCTCGTGTATTGCCATCGGCTCCCTCATGTATTACAATGCGCGGCGGGAGAAGACAATTGTCCGACCAACCGGCGTCTAGCAGGCGGTAGATTGCCATGCCAGACGACCGATGGCCGTCTACGGCTACCACCCTGTAATACGTGATATGTCTTGTGATTACTTACCATGCAACACGGCCGTTGATCACGCACTGCAACGCATTGTCTTCAAATCCCCCGTTTTGCTGATGCAGCCGCGCAGGTATGACGAGGGACGGTGTCAAACGAACCAGATTGTGGGCATTAAAGCAGCGTCAGCCGAGACAACAATAGCTCTATAGAGTAATACACACGAGCGAAGCTGGCAGGCCGGGAAAAGGTCAGCCACGTGCTACGTCAGCAGGCCGGACACAACCCACCGCGTGTGGCCGCACGCGACCGAGTCACATCCTCGATCGCCCCCGATACTCGAGCTCGAGCAGCTGCAGATCGTCATCCTCCCATTCGGAGCGATCCTGGCGACGGCGGACGTAGGCACCGCCGGGAGCGGCGCGTGCGCTGAGGAGGATGAAGTCCCAGAGGTCGGCGAGGGAGGCGACGATCGGGCGGCCGAGGCAGGAGGAGAGGAGGCACCACGCCAAGAGCGCGAATCTGGCGGGGGAGAACGTTGGGAAGGCGTGGCGGAGATCGGGGCAGAAATAGCGCGGCTCACATCAGCACGGCGAGGAGGGCGAAGAGCGGCAAGAGGGCGCTCGCTGGAGAGTCCGCCATGGCGCGGTGGACGACGCGACTGGGAGCGTGGGGATCGGGCGGGGGAAGGGTGTGAAGACCGCTATCTGATAAGATGCGACGTGAGTGCGGGGCGTGGAGCGTGGCAGAGCTGGCGGAGGTGGGACCGGGGCGGCGGAGGGCGGGCTGGGCAGCGTCGCGGGCAGCGTCGCACGCGCACGGACTGGAGCGGAGGGGGCAAAAAACGCCGGGCCGAGAGGCTGGAGCGGTGGAGGCGCCGGGGGAGATAGGCGCGATGCCAGCACAGGGTGGCGCTGTGTGCTCCTTGTCTCTGCCCATCACCCAGCCAGCAGCCCCGACACGCGACCGAAGGTGAGTAGCCGTGGCCGCGGGCAGATCGTGCGGGGAACGCAGATTGGATTCTGTGTGAGATGGCGACCGAGGGAGCGGGAGCGGGAGCGGCGCCGTCCAGAACAGAGGATCGAACCACTCGCGCCTAGTACCGCTCCCTTGGGTCCCGCATGTCCCTGCCCATTTCCCCCCCTCCTCCGCCCACCGAGCTCATCCGCGCCGTCCCAGCCCCGGCCCTAGCCATGTCCAACACCGCGAGCTCGTCCACCGAGGGCCCGCAGCCGACGCCCGCCCTGCCCCCCGCCAACGCCGACTTCAACGTACGTCGTTCTCTCTCCCTTGCTCGCCTCCGTAGTCACGGCACGCCCCAGCATTCCGACACAACGGTACCCGATCTGCTCCAGCAGCTCGACGCCGTCGAGAAAGCGTCTGGGCCCACCACGCCCGTCGACGACCGTGATCCGTTCAAGTTTCGCGGCGCGTACAAGTCCCCCGACGAGCTCACCGCCCTCCGCAGGCGGCGCAAAGGCAAGCCCTTGGAGAGGTACCACCGGCGCCAGAACAACGTCAGCCGTCCTCATCGTCCCCCACCACCCGCTCCACACGCACTGACGCCTCCCAAAATAGCTCATCGATGACCTCCTCAAGACCATGGACGAGCATACAAACGAGGCTCGCGAGGAGGAGGAACAGTCTCGCCTCGCCGTAAGCGCCCATCCAGCACCGTCCACCGCCCTCTTGGCGGCTAACACATACCCGCTTCTAGATCCGCATCGCTGTCTGGGCCAGTCTGGTCGCCAACCTTAGCCTATGCATCCTCCAGAGTATGTCCTCCTCTCGCCCCGCCCCACGCCACTCACCTCGCTCCACTCACAGTGTATGCCGCCATCTCCTCCTTGTCGCTCTCCCTCCTCGCCACCGGCATCGACTCCGTTTTCGACATCGGTAGCAACGTCCTGCTCGTTTGGCTCCACAGAAAGGCCAGTGCCCTCGACGTCAACAAGTGGCCTGTCGGTGGCTCCAGGCTCGAGACCATCGGCAACATTGTCTACGGTTCGTGAATCAATGTTTATCCCATGTAAGATCGCTCGCTCAGCCAGTTCGCAGGTTTCCTGTAAGCGCTGCTGCCCAACGTGTGCCCTGGAATATTCTGAAAATTTTTCTAGGATGGGTTCCGTCAACCTGGTCGTCGTTGTCGAGTCGGCTCGTACCTTGATTGATCACTCGGGCGACGACACCAACTCACTCCATGTGCCCTCACTCATCGCTGTCGGCGCTGCTCTCGGTGCGTTGATCCGGATTTCCCGGCGGCAAAATGACTGACAACGACACAGGCGTCAAGTTCTTACTGTTCCTCTACTGCTTGGGGTACCGTGGCGCGTCCAGCCAAGTCCGCATGCTGTGGGAAGACCACCGAAACGATTTGTTTATCAACGGGTTCGGTAAGCACATCAGCGCTTCGCGTCGAGCAAACACTCACGGTGGGGCCGACGCACAGGATTGCTCATGTCCGCGGGTGGCAGCAAGCTTGCGTGGTGTGAGTATGCGTGTGAGGCTATCCCTAGCATCATTCGCTTATATCTCTTCCCTCCTAGGGCTCGACCCGATGGGAGCGATTCTCGTAGGCTCACTCTCTCCCGGAGAAAGTACAAGAATGCTCACACGAAAATCCTCGCAGATCGCTTTCGGTGTCATTGTCGCGTGGTCACGCACAATCTACCGCCAATTCGAGCTCCTCGCCGGGAAGTCCGCCCCACACGACTTCCTCCAGCTCCTCATCTACAAAGCGATGACTTTCAATGATGAGATCGAGAAAATCGATACTGTCCGCGCGTACCACGTAAGATTTACCGCTATTTCGGTTCGATCAAGAGTGCACCCCTAAATGCGCGGTTCCTGCAGAGCGGTCCCGACTACTATGTCGAGGTCGACGTCGTAATGGACGCAAACACCCCTTTGTGGAAGGCGCACGACGTCGCCCAGAACCTCCAAGATAAGATTGAAGTCCTGCCTAACGTCGGACGGGCCTTCGTGCACGTCGACCACGAGACCACACACAGTCCCGTACGCGTCTTAACGCTACCTTCTGGAGTCGCCATTGATATTCATTCCACGCGCAGGAGCACCGGACGAAGACTCTGTAGAAACGACACCAGGGTGCACGCCGGCTGCAGGCACTGATACCCATGAAACGCGCAGCGCTTTTTATCCCCCTCCACGGTCCCTATATCACGCCCTCCAACGACAGAGCTATGACGAACAAAGCGCGAGTGGTGCGCACGTGTAATATGTCGCATTAGGCACCTAAACTTCCCCTGTAATGCTTGGTCACGGACTGAGTCTACGTTTGTATATGCTATCATCTCGGCTACTCATTGCGTTCAACGACAGCTCGCGGCGTGTTGTCTGTCATGTCGGCGTTCGAGAAACGACAAGCGAACTCGGAGGAAGCTACAAGCATGGCGCCTTCCATCGTTGACACCCAAATCTCGACGTTCCAGATCCTAATGTTCATCCGTGAGCACGCTCCTCGGTTTCCTTTGTATTTAGACGCTGATTGCATCGCTGTCTACAGTTCTTCCTGACATACCGTGGCTCTCTGAGCCGCTTTCCTAGCACCGCGCAGACGCCGGCGTGCTCCTCCCAAGCTCATTGGTCGATACGACATGTCCCGGGCGATTCGCTCTCAAGAAACTGAACAGCGCGCTCGGGTGAGTGTATTGGCTCTCGAAGTCCTCGAGGCTTATTCATTTGGCTCTACAGCATGTGGACGTCACAACATCGGCGTTATACTCCTCCGCCGACGTCGACGTTGCGCCCGTCGTTCTCTGCCGAGTTCCGGCCGACGCGGAGACGCGAACTCTAAGGATCCTTGAGGGCGCGTCGCGTGTTCGTTCACCACTCGCTGCTCAATATCCAATGCCGACGCGGTCGAAGGCCGCCGCTCTGGCGAGTCTGCAAGCGACGGACACCGCAACACCGACGATAAAGAGGCCGCTGGGCACGACTTGTGCAGGCGTCAGCCGACCCAGACGCGGCCAGCACTCTGCCCGTGGCTAAGTACCGACCATACCGCGGCACCTGCCACCGACCATGCAGGGGGCCGCGACCCCGGCGGCTGCGCCCGCCAAGGAGCGCTGCCGCACCGCCCGGCGATAGATCCCCTCCGCCCTCCGACTCGCCGAGCCCACGATCTTGCGCGGTTTCTTGGACTCGGCCACCAGTGCACCACTGCCACCGCCGCTGCGCGTGCCGCCGCCCTGCTCGTGCCGACACTGCGGGCTGCCGCGCGTGCGGTGGGCGTGCGCGTCGTGCGGCACACCGGGGTCGGCATCGTGGGCGCAGTCGCGTGAGTACATGGCTGACTCCGTCGCGATTGGGCCCCGCACACACTTCCCGATCTTCACGTTGTCAGGCTCGCCCACCACTGTTGAATGCGGACCTAGATGCGTCCAGACCTCGCGGCCTGAGGGTGTTTGCATGAAGTAGCCGCTTGTTCATGCATCCGTCTCTGGACTGGGTGCGCGAACCCTGGACAAGGAAGCCGTTGCAATATTCTTACGTGCCCGCGTCTCGTAGGTACTGCCCCGCGTCCTCTTCATGGGCTTTGCGCGGCCGTCCTACCGTCACCGTTTGCGGGGCCATCGCAGACGTCCGTGCTCGCGACCACGACAGGCGTTCGCGGCCGCCGAGCGGGCGAAGGAGTCGCTCGCCGGATTCGTGCGGCGCTACCTTCGTCAACGTGCGTCGTCGACATGATCGCGAGCCTGCTCGGGCCCGCGTCCGTCGTCAACCCGGTGTGAGTCTCCGTGTCCCCGAGACTTTGCCGTCGAAGCCTCGCCCGCCCGCCCATCCCCGTCCTGCCCACCTCCGTTCTGGGAGGGCCAGCTGGGGGCACCTCACTGCTAGCTAGGATGGGCGGTTCAGCCTCTAGTGCGACGTTGTTCGACACGTCCGCGCTGCGAGACCGGCTCGACACGAGCGAGCACCTAGGGTGACGCGTAACGCGAGTCGGTCGGCCGGGCCCGTCCGCGGTCGCGCGTGAAGGGGGAGCTTGGCTCGTTGGCTTTTCACGCGCCTCCAATGTGGAGCGCCGGGATAGGGTGTCAGGTCGATTGAGAGCCTCGCACGGCGTAGATGGGAAGTGGAGAGGCCGAGGTCTTGCCTGGGCATCTGGATCCCTCGGCGGAGGAAGGCTAAGGAGAATGCGGGTTTGTTTGTTTTTCAGAGCGGGCGTCCAGAGTGCGGGCACATGACGCGTGGCGAGCTTCAGTACGACCGTGCGCGATATGTGAGGGGAGGACCCCGCCGCTCACTGTGCGAACAGTGAAGGGCTCGCGCCAGCTTCCAGCCGAGCAGAAGAACCGGGAGATGGTCTTAAGACGTCCCCCTCGCCGTCTCCATCCCATCCTACCTCGCGCGCATCCCCCACTCGCCTCAGACTGCCTCGCTGCGGTGAGTAGTGACGGCCGACTCGCAGCACACGCCTTCCTAATCCGGACCCCCGAAATAGCGGAGTGAGAATCGGCCGTGGTTAGTTGCTACAGGTACCGATCCCTCGGTGCCCCGCCCCTTGCTCCCTCCCACGTCGGCCCGGGCCCTTGCTGACCGCGATGTTGGTAGATCATGGCCCTCGTCGAGTTGGACGACGCCGACTTGGACTACCTCGCCGCGGCGACCCCGGGCAGCTCGGTACGCGCCAACCATTGAGCGCTTGAGGGCCGATCTGATCTCAGTGACAGCACTCTGGCTCCGATCATGGCCCACGCAGGGACGAAGAGTGCGTGGCGCCGGACGACGCCCTTGCCTCCGCCCACCACGATCCCTATGCCCTCCGCCGCGGATACAAGACTCGCCATGAGCTCGATGCCATCAAGCGTGCCCGGCGCAGCAAGAGCATCAATAGCTTCTACGAGAAGCAGAACGATGTATGCTGTCGTCTGATTCGGCTGCGCCCTCATTTCAAGTGCTCACTGCACGCGTCCATAGCTCATCGTCTCCCTCCTGAAGCCTATGGAAGAGCACACCGAGGATGCGAAGCAGCTCACCGGGTCTCTCCAAACTCAAGTGAGCACCTTTCTCTACCGTCTTGCGCAGTGTCTCACATCTCGCGGGTCACCAGGTTCGAATCGCTATATGGGCAAGTCTCCTGGCGAACATCTTTCTATGCTTCTTGCAAAGTATGCATGCATGCATGCCTATCTACACGCATATAGCCACTTACATTGCCTCAACTAGTGTATGCGGCTATCGTTTCTGAGTCGCTGTCTCTTCTGTCTACTGGCATCGACGCCGTGTTCGACATGTGCAGCAACATGCTGCTTGTCTGGCTCCATCACAAAGCGCTGAACATGGACAAGGACAAGTGGCCTGTCGGAGGTGCTCGGTTGGAAACCATCGGAAACATCCTATATGGTTAGTCACCTCGCGAGCCCTTTGGTACCGAATTGGACGCTGACTTCTTGGCAGGGTTCCTGTAGGTCCTTGTTTGCCTGCACCGCTCGACGAGTCTCACTTTCCTGCAGCATGGGTACCGTCAACATCGTGGTATTCATAGAATCCGCGCGCAGCATGTTTGCGAGAGAAAGCGAGAAGGACACGAACGCTCTCCACCTTGCTTCGCTCATTGAGGTCTCCGCAGCATGGGGTACGCCAAGCGGCTTCTCGCAGGTTATCGCCCTTCTCACTTGGCGTGCTTCTAGGCGTGAAGTTCATTCTGTTCTTGTACTGCTTTTCGCTGCGCAAGCGCTCTAGCCAAGTCCAGGTCTTGTGGGAAGACCACAGGAATGATTTGTGGATCAACGGCTTCGGTGCGTGGGCATGCAGATGCAGCGACAGCGATCCCTCATCCTTCTCCAACTTTCCAGGCGTTCTTATGTCTGCTGGTGGAAGCAAGATCGTTTGGTGTGGGTCTGCCTCCTTAGAAATGCCATCGCATCGTTGACTCAACCTCACCGTGGTCAGATCTGGACCCTCTAGGAGCGATGATCGTACGCGTCAACATAACTCAGTCCTTTTCCTGATCGCTTATGTTTCATAGATTGCGCTCGGCGTCATCATCTCGTGGGGAATCACTATTCATAGCCAGTTTGAGCTCCTGGCTGGGAAGTCTGCGCCGCACGACTTCATCCAGCTCATCATCTACAAAGCTGTCACCTTCAGTGATGAGATCGACAAGATCGACACCGTCCGGGCGTACCACGTCAGTCCCACATCCATCCCACATCACCTCATTTGCACCCACTGACTTGGCACTGCTTCCCACAGAGCGGCCCTGTGCGTTCTCGCGGGTTTCTTATCGATCCCCCTTGCACCGAACTAACGTCCCGTCACCTCTCGTATCAGGACTACTTTGTCGAGCTCGATATAGTCATGAACGCCGAGACCCCGCTCTGGAAGGCGCACGACATTGGTGAGAGGCTACAGGACAAAATAGAAGCCCTCCCAGGCGTGGAGCGCACGTTTGTCCACGTCGACCACGAGACGAACCACGCTCCGGTGCGCGCCCTTCATTTCCGCTTATGCACCGGTCTTGCTGACCAAACGCCGGTGATTATTCGCAGGAACACCGCAGAGCGCACTGAAGAAGTTCGATCGGAGTTGAATCCACGGTCTTGGCGGGCAGTACGGTACAACGGTACACATTTGAGTTGCGAACGCACCCTTGTTACGTCTACGAATCGGTCTCTGTTCCCTCGAATGTCCATACACGCACCCTCGCTATGCCCTTGTCGAACTCCTCGAGGAGATCCATTCCCTTCGCTTGGGGCGTCGACCCGTCCTGAGCCCTTGCGTGACGTGGATGTGATGGAAGGACGTGGGGCATGCCCGTGGCCCATGGCGACATTGGCACGGCGGATGACGAGGACATGGGGAGCGCGGTCCACGCGCTGCCCGGTCCATTGTAAATACTCCCGGAAGCGTGCGACGACATGGGCGCATGCGCATCCCAGAGCAAGCCGTCATCGAGATCCAAGTGGGACTCGTAGGCCAAGTTGGCAAGCGCAGGAGACTGGGAGATCATGAAGGGACTGGCGTGGAGCGCTCGGCCGCTGGTTGCGTTGTAGTTACGGAAGGCGGGCTGGCTCTTGGCCCAGCCGCGGATGCTTCGGAGGGTGGGGAGACGATCGCTCGGTCAGCGGTGCGTGGAGGCGTGGGCGACACTGAGATATCTACCATTGTCGGATTGCATCGTGGCGGGTGAGGAAGTGGGACGCGATGACCTCCTGTGAGAGAAGCCGTCAACGGTGCTCATGCGAACGGGAGGGAGGACACGCACGCCCCAGACCCCGTTCTTGTGCTCGTCTTGGAGCCAGTCCACGATCGCCCAGCGCGTCGTCTGGAGGCGGATGTTCTTGTTGTACGTGATGCTCGCCGGGCTGCTCTCGACCGCCTTCCCGTACCCCGGTCTGTGGGAAAAGATACGTCAGTCACATCCACACACCCTACTCTTCCCTGTACTCACTCGTTGAAGTACGGGAGCTCGACCAAGATCATGCTCTGCACCGACACGAGCACCTGCAGGAGCGTCGACCGCCCGGGGTCCCACATCTCCTCAGGGCGCCCCGCCCACGTGCCGAGCAGCGAGAGGCACACCTTGCCGTTGTCGTACAGATTCGGGTTGAAGCGCACCGCGCCGCGCCCGGTCGTGCGCAGGTGGAGCAGCGGCGGCTTGTGCGGGTACTGCAGCGGGATGTGCGCGTCGAACTCGAAGAGCCCGCCCGCGTACGGGGTGCCGTCGGGGCCTGCGATGAGGACCTTGCTGCGCGCGCAGTGCAAACGGTGAGCGCGTGGGGCCGAGACGGAGAGCGTTGAAGACGCACATCATGTCGTTCCGCACCTCGTCCACCCGGACCCACACCCCGGGCGGGAGGCTCGTCGCCATCACCGCGAGCTCCTTCGCGAGGTGGAGCCGGTCGCGCGGGGCGCGGGTCCCGTTCGCGGTCGCCGCGAGCTCCGCGGCGTACTTGTAGTTCGGGAAGGCGAGCCCGGACCCGGACGGCGCGGGCTCGGACAGCGCGCAGTGCCGGAAGGCGAGCCGTTCGCACTCGCGTGCGTACGCGCGCGTGAGGTCGATCGCGGAGTCGCGGCCTTTGCCTTTGCCGTTGTTTGCGGGTGTGGTGGCTTCGCGCCCGCCTTTGCCTCTGTCGTGGCCGCCAGGTGACGAGGGCTCCGAGTCCTGGGACGGCTCGTCGAGTTGGGCGAGCACTTTCGCGGGATCCTTACCCACGATTCTCATCGCTCGCTCGATGTCGTCTCGGGCGGCGACGATGTCTCCGCAGAGAGACGTCGCTATAACTGCGGTCTCTCCGTCCTCGTCCCCCTCGTCCCCCGCGAGCATGCTTGTCGCTCCAGCGAGGAAGGCCGTGCATTGGCGTGTCAGCTTCGCAAAATGAGTGTACAGCGGCGGGTCGCGGACGGGGGCACCGGACGGATCGCGTGCGCAAACGATATCGGACTCCTGCCAGAGATAGCCTTCGAGGTCGGTCGGTTTGCAGACCTCCCAGCGAGGTCCTACTAGCACCTGACAATTTCGAACATGAGCGTAGCGAGACAGGTGAAAGAGCAGGTTGTACTTCGAGGGTCAGTTCGCAGTCCGCCAGACGGCGCAGCAAAGAAAGCATGGCGTGGTAGACGTCGATCCGAGCGATCCAATCCGTGATTGAATCATTGCGGAGGAGGTCGGCCAAGAGGACAGGAAGCTGAGATAAACGGATGAGTGCGTCGAGAGATGGGTGGGGCAACATGTCGTAGATTTGAGGGTCGTCGGCATAGGGGCTGGGCAGAAAGCCAGTGACTGTGTTCAACGCACGTACGATGATCTCGTCAAACATGAGACCCAAACCGCTGGTGGTCATCTGCGGCTGAGTATGACCGCCTCCTCGTCCTCGACCGCTACGTCCTCGCCGCGCCGGATACTCAACGCCCCATCCACGGTTGTCCATCCCGTACCCGGTCCCTCCAGGTCCCACGGTGCCGACTTTGTTCTTCTGTGCTTTTGCGGCGGCCTCACGCGCTCGCCGATCAGACATATCGCGTTCTGCAAGGTACTGCTTGTCGAACCCGCCGAGAGCTTCGAACAGGGCGACAGCACGCACGTTGGTGCAGCAAGTGGGGACAGGGCAAATGCGACTTCCATTGTTCTCCTCGGTGCCCTTACATGTTTTCGAGCAGGGGACGGGGGTCATACAGCCCCGGCAGTGGTTCGTTTTGCATGACGTACAGTAGGCATGGAGGAGCCGGATCAAGGATCGTGGCGGCGTTGTGGTGGCGGAGAACACGACCTGACCTGGGGTAAGTGCGTCGCTGCGGGCTTGTGAAACGAGGCACGTACCTGGCCACGGGGAGACGGGAGCGTCGCACCGCAGGGGCAGAGCTTGTCGCCGGTAAATACGTCTCGGTGCTCCTCTAACTTGGCCATCGGAGGTAGCAAGTCAGGGCAGGACGCGTCGTCTTTGCCCTTGCCCTTGCCTTCTGGGGCAGCGCTAGCGGGCAGAGGGGGTGTAACGGGCAACTGCACCTGGGCATCGTCTTCCAGCTGCCACTCGCGCGCGAGGCGACGAGCCATGGCCTCATCGTCTTCGGGCTCCTGCATTTCCTCAAAGTCATCGTCGGACAGCTCGATGGCGTCTGGGGGTGCGACACGATTGTTGTGGCGACTGGAGCCACCGCGCACAACGGTACGCGAGCTTGAGGCGCGACGCGACGCGTCTGCCGATGCCGACGCGTTCCACTCGTTCTGAAGACGGAGCGCGAGGGCTTCGCTCTCTTCCTGGGCTTTGATTTGCGCGAGGATGGACTCAAGCGAGTCCTCGTCTTTGTCCTCGTCGCGCTCGTCTGTCGCGCGACGCTTGGCCACGGGGGGCAGTATGGGGGGAGCGCGGCGTTTTGGAGCCATGGATGAAACGGTTACGAACGATCGGGCCGTCGGGGGAGGTGGAGGGCGAGGGCGAGGTATCACTGGTCAGCGGGAGAGGCTGAGACGGGAGGCGCCGGGGATGGCGCGGGACGAGTCTGGGCCGGATTTGTCGATACCGCGGCTGGCGTCGAGAGCGACCACGGACTGTTCGCTCTGTTCTCCGGCCGCCCTGCTTTCTCGCGCTCTCGCTCCTGCTCTCGCTCTCTCTGTCGTCCCTGACCCGGACCCGACAGCCGCTCTCCATTCCACCCTCCCTACCACCCTCACGACCACACACGCCCACTTAAGCCTCTCACGACACTTTCGTCCTCATGGTCAGTGCTCTCTTTCCCCCCACGCCCGCGATGCTGGCCCGATTCCTGGGGCTGCTCATCCGTCGTCCACAGGATAGCCGCCAGGATCCGGAGGAGTTCTATGTCAAGCAGGACAGGATCGGTGCGCAGATCCCCGCATACATTCACCGTTCCCCGCCTGATCCGCTCGTTGGTTTGTAGGCAAGGGTTCGTTTGGAGAGGTCTACAAAGGGTATGTCCTCTCCCGCACCATCCGCACCCTCCCTCACACGTCCGTAGCTACGACAAACGCACCCAGAAAACGGTGGCCATTAAGATCATCGATCTGGAGAGTGCGGAGGACGAGATTGAAGACATCCAGCAGGAGATCCAGATTCTGTCTCAGCTAGACTCTCCCCATGTCACCAAATACCACGGCTCTTACCTAAAGGGATCCCATCTGTGGATCGTCATGGAGTACGTCCCCCACCCCCCGTCGCACACGATCTCCGCTCACGCGCCCCCGCAGATACTGCTCCGGCGGCTCTTGCTCAGACCTGGTAATGACATCACTCTATGTCCCCGCCCGTGCTGACATATGATTATCATCACAGATGAAACCTGGCGTCTTTCGCGAAGAGTACATCGCCATCATTGTCCGTGAGCTGCTCAGAGGTCTCGAGTACCTGCACTCCGAGGGCAAGCTGCACAGGGATATCAAAGGTGCGTCCTCGCGTCTCGCCCCCCGGCGGCATGCTCACGCGCCGGTCCAGCCGCAAACATACTGCTGTCTGCGAATGGAGAGGTCAAGCTGGCGGATTTCGGTGTCTCTGGGCAGCTCTCAGGCACGCTCTCGGCCAAGAAGAACACCTTCGTCGGCACGCCGTACTGGATGTCGCCAGAGGTCATCAAGCAGAGTGGCTACGACCACAAAGCGGACATATGGAGTTTGGGTATCACCGCCATCGAGCTTGCAAAAGGCGAACCCCCTTATGCTGAACTGCACCCCATGAAAGTAAGCCGGTATCTGACATCTGCTAACTGGTTGCTGTACTTACATCGGCGTTGCAAGGTGCTGTTCTTAATTCCGAAGAACAGCCCACCCACACTAGAAGGCCCGTTCTCCAAGTCGTTCCGTGAATTCGTGTCCTGTTGCTTGCAACGCGATCCGAAGGACGTACGTTAATCTTCCAGACCCTGCTGTTCACATACTGAATGATTTAAACTAGCGTCCAACTGCGCGGGAACTGCTTAAGCACAAATTTGTCAGGATGGCCAAGAAGACCAACTACCTGACTGAGCTCATTGAGCGCCACGAGCGCTGGAAGGCGGAAGGGGGCGACAGGGTCGAGGAGGAAGAGCGGCGGCATGAAGAAGAGCTGTACGTTACCCTCAGCACTCCATCTATTGTTCGCTTTATTCACGTCCAGCCCCCCTCTCACTTTTCCATGACAGGAATGGTGCCTCCGACCCCGAGGATCTCTGGGACTTTGGGACAGTCCGGCGCGGCGGCACCGTTGGCCGCGCAGCGCAGAACTCCATCAAGGTGTCTGGCCCACCCCTTACGTGGGAGAACAACGGCACCACCCGCTCAGACGAGTCGTCGAACTCAAGCGGATCCGGTTCATCGTTTACTAGACGTGGTCCATCGGATGACTCTTCAGCAACAGCTACCCCAACGAATAAGAGCGACCTGCCCCCTGTCCCGAGGAAAGGATACGACCGTGATCAACAAGCGACCATTCGACACGGGCTTGCTCCAAACGGGCGTGAACCAAGTGACGAAGATGACTATGGCAACGCGTACGCAGGTCGGAACGACGTTGACGATGACTTGCCGGACACGACCATGCTTGATTCGGTCGTCCTCCCCGCCATCGCCTCGGTGAGTATTCTACCTATCCCGTGGCATTGTATTTCGTGCCACCATCTTTCGACTCTCGCAGCCGCTGACGTATTGGCTGTCAGCTGTTCCCTCGCGTTTCCACGCAGGAGGCCCGCGTTGCGCTCGCCGCGCTCCAGCGTGCCTTTACCGATGCGGAGCGTATCATCCCTGGGGTCACCCTGGAGCTCATCAACGAAATTGTTGACGCAGTCGAGCGTGTCGATGACGACCGATGAAACCCAACCCGCGATGCCAGCGCCCGCGTCCGGGTTTATGAGTCCCGGACCCCATGCTTCTTCACCTGCCTGTCTTTTTAGCATTTAATAGCACCTTTTCCGTCTCCCACTACAACCACTAGTTCAGTCCGCGGACGACCACGATCCCAATTTCATCTGACGGTCCCTATCAATACCACCGCTTCTCCCGCCCGTGCTCATCTACTGGCTTGTTTTCTGCTCATCTCCGCTTCAGACTCCCTTGCCTCCCAGCTCCGATTCAACCACCATCCCGTCTGTCCGCTCACATCGTTCGTGCATCCCATCACCCCAACCCCATCTCCCATTGCTACAGATACCTATTCGTCATGCACTGCTAATCCTATCGTTGCATGTATCACCCGCCCAGCGCACATCCTCTCGTGTCCTCGCTCTCTCGTGTTGTGTTATCCTGTCTCCATCTCACCCCTCAGCGGCTAGTGGCCGTCGGGTCCATCCACCACCACCATCTCCAACCCTCCAAGTCTATTCCCACTCCCGTGTCTTGCTTTCTGCCCGCCTACCACATCCCATCCGTCGTCTCTCCCGCTCCCTGTAGGCACCGTAGTATTGCCCCGATGTATACCATAGCGTCTCAGCAGCATACCATCCCCACCAAGTAATCTCAGCGTGTATTCTCATCCTTCCGCGCTTTGGTCTATGTGGTTCTCATCATCTCATTATCCCCGCAAGTTATACGTACAGCGACACGTGTGCATCTCGTGGCTCTCTCAAGTTCATGTCCTCAACCAACCGACCGACCGACCGACCAACAACGCCCGATACCATGCATTACGCCGCCGGCGCGGTCACCTTAGTCCGTCTCTTCTTCTCCTTATCCTTCCCGCCCTTCTTCTTCGCGCGCACCACCCGGATCGGTTCCGGCGTGCCCGCCCGCGCCGCAGAGTCCGCGTCCGCGTCCGCATCGTCGTACTCCGGGAAGCGCGACGGCGTGCCCGTCCCCGCGCGCGACATGCCGACGCCTCCCGCCCCTGCGCCCGCGCCCGGCGTCGGCGAGGCGATCGCAGAGGGCACGGGCGAGTACGGCACGCCGGCGGGCATCTCCCCCGCGCGGTCGATGACGAAACTCTGCGGCGAGGGGGCTGGGGACGCGCGCAGGGCGGCGAGCCGGGGGCCCGGCACCGTGCCTGGTCCTGGCGAGTATGGGCGCGTGTGTTTCCGGGCGTCGCGGGAGCGGGTAGGCGTTCAACGTTGCGCGGGCGAGGGTTTCAGGAAGGCGCGCCGGCGTGGCGGCGGCGGCGGCAGGGCGGCGCGGTGGCGCGACGGAGAGCGGCGAGAACCACACCCGTTCGGATGGATATTGACGGAGGAGCGAGCGGTGGCCAACGAGCGTTGGTAGCGTGCGGGCGGAGTTGAAATTGTGGGTGCGCGGTGTGTGGGCGAGGGAGAAAAGGGGAAGAAAACAAGGGCGTTAGCGGCTGATGCTACATGACTGCGGGACCGAGACCGGAGGGGCAGACTAGAAGGCGAGGAACAGGGGCGCGCGAGGGGAGAACGAGCGGGGAGAACGGGCGAGGACAGACATGAGGCACGTACCCTGTGCGAGTGGCGGTAGGTCGTCCAGACGGACCACGGGGATGGAGTCGATGTCCTGTGCACTTGGTCCGGAGTCCAACCTTGTCGGCGGGGCACGGTCGTCGACCAAATAGTATGGATCGTCCCGAAGACGCTCCAGACGCTCCGCTTTCCTCTGTGTGTGCGTGGGATATATCAGTAGGTGTGACAGAACACAAGCTGAGCAAGGGCGACGAGGGTGGCGGGGGGAAAGACGGAGATGAGGAGGAACCACCCCGCAAATAGCAAGTATGGCATGAATAGAACACCGCCATCGATCCCACTCCACGCAGAAACGGATGGATGGCACTCACCCGTTCACGCTCAGCACGCTCCTCCGCCGTCTCGACCGCGGCGACCGGCTCCGTATCGTCGTAAGCGTCTTCCAACGCTTTGCCTTTGCTTTTGCCCTTCCCCTTCGTCTTCCCCGTCCCATCCTTCTTCTTGCCCTTCTTTCCCCTCTTCCCTTCCGCGCCCTCGTCCGGCACGCCTTCGGGCGGCGTCCACAGGCTCCTCGGCGGTGGTACGATCCATGCGTCGAGGTCGAGCCCCTCGGGCACCGGCACGCTAGCCTGCGCCGCAGGGGCGACCGCGTTCAGCTCGAACGCGCCCGAACAGAGGCTTGATGAGGTACAAGCTCTTCGGGAAGCGCGGCTCGGAGCCCGCTGGGGGCGCAGCGCCGAAGCCCTCGGTGCTCGCGTCCCCGAGGTCGAGGGCGCCGTCCACGCGCGCATGCGGCTTATACGCGGCGAGATCGGCGCGAATAAACGTAAAGAGCTGTAGGAGCTCTGCAGCCTGTAGCACGAGAAGCGTACGTCGGGGACGGGAAAAAGGACGCGTGAGTTACGGCAAGCCAGGGTAGACGGCGCGTAGTGCGATGGAAGACGGACGCACCCGTTCTTGCACCTCGATATCCGCATGGGTCACAAAACCTGACAGACGCTCGAGGGTGTCGTCGACGGCGCTGCGGACCCTCGGCAGGTCGTCGTCGTTCCAGCGATCCGCGATGTCCGCTGCCCAGGAGCCGAAAACCTTCAAGGACGCCTGAAGGTAGACAGCGATGATGTCAGGGGACAGTGATGATATGCGTGGTTGCAGAAGATGCGTCAATAGTTTGTGGGGCTCCGCCAATTCGCTACGATGCACAGATTCGGTCAGCCAGGCGCCTCGCTCGATTTAAAGCCAGTACAGCCCTACCCGCAGTATTCGCCACAAATCCATGCTGCGGCCCAGAGTACTTCAGGACACCCGCCGACTTCCGAGGCATTGTGCAGGTAAGTGTCGTCGCTGAGAAGCTTGACCATGACTTGCACCGCGTACCGTCGAACCCCGCGCACGCGGCCGGTGATGTCGACCAGTTGATCGCGGATCTCTGCACCGACGTTCGCTCGCGCGACATACGCCAGGTCGACAAGTACCGAAACATACCACTCGAAGTCGGTGACGTGCTCGTACATATTTTGTGCGCCGAGGGACAGGAGGTTTTGAGCTAGTGTCAACCGGTAGACCGGCGATTGGGATGGAAGCATCGCAGGCCGGGAAGCCGCCGGATCCGCGCTTGAGGCGAATTGAGAGAGTGCCTCCGATGCCGATGGCAGGGTGGAGCTCTCTGACTTGACCAAATGCGAGAGGAGCTGTTGTGAGATGTCCTGCAGATTGTGTCTGCTGACCTAGCGGGGATGTGGTAAGCATAGCATGTTTCAACCGAAGAACAGAGGCCAGACCATAGCAGAGACAAGTTTGAGGGCGCCCATCCGAATGCTGATGTCTTCGTCATTTACGCTGGATAAGATCATGTCTTGATATTCAGCGACCAATTCAGGATATGTGGGTACGATCTCGACCATGGCGAGCAGGGCAATGTACTTTACTACAAAGACGTCGTCAACCAACGTCATGACAAGTGCACCCATTTACGCTCACGATTTTGGTCGGGATCTTGTAGGAAACCCGCAAGCTTGCTTACGCATGTTCGGGCCAAGGAATTCCCTGCAGAACCCTCCAACATGCCCCCGATAATACACGTTCGTACACATTCATACAGCAACGAGATCGCTGACGTTGTCGAGATGAGGTCGGTGATAGGTGGCTGGAGCTTCTTTACGAGGCGACGCTCGTAGGAGTTAGAGTCCCAAACTGAATGCGGTATTAGAGGAGCACTCCCCCACAGGAAGGTAGCACGCCTCACAAGTTTGATGATTTTGATCAACATCCAATTGTTCGACGTCGTAGTCAATAGGTGGAATAACTGAGGGGCCAACGGCAGATAATCCTGAGGATTTTGGTGGGCCAGCTCGCACAGTACGTTGACCGTCGCAGCAACAACACCTGATGGCATCGTTACGTCGGCTTCATTCAGAGGGCACACACAACTCACTTGGGTCATCATCATCAAGCTTGTCCTTGAGTCTACTCATGCTCTGTGGCAGAACCTCGGGGTACTGGGTGAACACTTTGTACATTGCGAGAACGGCGCGCTTGCGTATGTGCGGCCGTGAATGGTTCAGCATTGCGATCAATTCCGGAGAAAGGTCGCGGGCCAGTCCTGGCGTGACAATGTGCGAGAGGCCATTGAGAGCCACAGCAGCCTCGTCTGGCCGCGAGCCGAGGTCCTAGGATCCCGGTGTAAGGCTTGGAGGAGCGGAAGGGTGGAACGACATACCTTCTTGAGGAGATTGGTAGTAAGCATGATGACGTCGGTGTCCTGCTGGAAGGATTGCGCGGCGGCCAGATATCCGACCGTCTTGAGATGTATTCGAGGAGCAGACATGACCTCCACGACATGAAAAGAAGCCCAGTTCATGTCGTACCCCAGCATATGTAGCTGCATGTCCCACATTGAATGGCCGAACGTCGCATAGTAGCACAAGACTCACGTATGTCAGCTTCAACACCGCAGCCGCCTTGATCTCCATGTCTCTGCTCTTCATCTCCTGCCGGATTTCGTCTACAGCCTGAGCGATGAACTTGCTCTCATCTTTCTTATTTGCGCGCAGCCCACGGATGAGATCTTGCAGAGTCCTTTCCCACATCCCGCTTCAATTGTACGTTCCGGCGAGGCCAAGTGAACTGCTTAGAGTCGATTGGGAGATTGACTGTGGAGAGCCCGAGGCTGAGAAGCCACACAGTCGCCGAATGCGCATACAAGTACCGGAGTCCCGAGGAGAGTCCAATAGCAGAGAAGTCGGTATCCAGATAAGCAAGGAGAGCGGTATAGGAACGAAGGGGTGTGCGCCGAGACCGGTGAGGATGACGACCTGCTCACTGTGGGTCGCCCATATGCCGCAATAGTACTCGACTGGCGCACTGGACGAAAACGGCAAGACATTCGCAGCCTCGGTCCCCGGCCCGCCGTTTGCTTGTACGAAGCGCCCCTTCCCGTCCACGTCTTCTCAAACACTTCCTCGGTACTCAACCGGCAGATCTGCGAAAAAGCGGCTCGGATACGCAACATCTCAGTGACATGTCGCAGCACCTGACTCTTCTTGCAAGGTGAACGCCTTCTCCAGCTTCTCAACCGACTGGAAAACGAACCCACACTCCCATGGACTGCCCGCAATGTCCGTGCAGAATGCCGGTGGTGCGGATCTTCCGGCTACTTTTCCCAAGACGTCTTCGAGACGGAGCGCAGATGAACCGCAGTGTCGCCACCCGGGGGTCAGACGATCGTCCATGGACTATTCCGTCCTCAGCATGGTCACCGGATGGATGCCAGTACGTCCACGAAGACACCTCTTTCTGCAAGCATTGCCTTACGAACCCCGTGGGGTTCCCAGATTATGCAAGTCCGATGGGCCCAATTTTTAGCGCATAGCATATGCGTGGGGGGAGCGTCATGGACCCTTTTCTCAAGAGGTCATGTCGACGAGGTACGGTCTAGAAATGGTCTTGGTATGATCCCATCTCTCATGTGCCGGCCACGCCGCAGCAGTTCAGTGACCTCCCGGTTACTCAGCCGCGACAGTCGGAATGTGGGTCTTGTCTGTCAGACCGCCATACAGTGATTGATAACGGTCCCTACGCTAGCTCTATCCGGCTGTCTTGTTACATACCAGCCCGGCTCTCCTTGGCCATTCTCAGCTAGCTCGCGCTGGCATGGGCAAGCGCGGGCGGATACTCCGAGGAATTGTACGGTCAACATCTTCCCCGGGCCCTGTCGCTCCACCGGGTTCCAGGCGCGCACTAGCGTTGACAGGGTCTCCAGTGTGGGTGCGGTCCTCATCATGGGCGCCACGGTGCATTCCTGTGGCTCGGCTCGGCATGGATCCCACCCGCCGTTCCTCGCCCCCACCCGGAGTCCACACTAGCCCCGACGTCCGATCGCGCAATTCGTTACGTACCCACACCGGACTATCCTCCAGAAGACCGGAGGCGGGGTGCACTGCGCGCGCACCTGTGCGGTGAGCGGGGGCTGGGTGGCCGGATGGTCGCCAGTCCCTGCACAGTTCGTGCAGGCCCGCGCGCCGGCAGCGCTTCTCAAAGATCCGCTAGATCTGTGTCTTGTCTCTGCGTCCGGCAAGCGTCTCGCCAACCGCGCCGGTCCCTGGACGCCTCCCGCCACCGCCCGGGTACTGCTGCCTTGGTTGGGTTGGGGGAGTATCACCAAGCTCAAACCGGCTAGCGTTCGTTCCTAACCCGTCCAGGCGCGGTCCACTCGGTCATGCTGTCCTTTCCTTCCCGTACAAATAAAAGCCGAGCCTGCTTTCTGCGTCGTTACCCCGCTGCACACCTCGCGCAATGCCCGGCCTCACCATCCCCCCTGCCTTCCCCTCCAACGTCCCAACCAGCTCGCTTGTTGTTCTCAACTACGAGCTTCTGCGTGCTGGCAACAAGGATGAAATCGCCAAGCTCTGGCACGTAGCCACCCATTTGGGCTTCTGGTAGTGAGTGTAGCTTCTTTTAGCGGTCCGATGTCTCCGTTCTCACGCACGATGCTTCTCCAGCCTCAGCAACCACGGTGTCGACGACGAGGTCGATGCCATGTTCGAGATCGGAGCGGAGACACTCGCGCTTCCATTGTCAGAGAAAATGAAGTTCGAACAGGGCGACAACGGCGACTCGTTCGGGTGAGCCTCTCGCCTGCCTCATCCATATCGGCTAAGGTCTCGCAGAACGCTGACCCGAACACGCAGCTACAAAGCGAAAGGAACCATTGCCACCGACCTGAAGGGCACCAAGGATACCGTAGAGTTCCTCAACATTGCCCAGGACGATGTACTATCTTGGCCCCGCCCGAGTCACCGGACCTACCCTTCGACGGTCAACGCACGCATGGCCAACGGCATAATTCCCTTCGTTCGTAAATCGATGGCGGTGAACAACACTATTTTGGACATCCTCGAGCGTCGATTGTGTCTTCCAAAGGGAACGCTCGAGGCGCTCCACGACACTTCTTCAATGTGCGGGAGCGAGGCGCGAGTCATCAAGACGCCCCCGAACCAGAGCACCGCCGGTATCGGAGCGCACACGGACTTTGGGACGCTGGTAAGTGCCCGTGAGCCGATGCCATCTCGGTAACTAAGCATCCGGCCATCCAGACCTTCCTCCACAACCGACTTGGGGGCCTGCAGGTCATGCCACCCGGGACTAACGAATGGCTGTACGTGAAGGTGAGCCGTCCGCTCAGCTCCCATCCGCACTACCGCCTGACTGAATGCGCCTGCGGCCACTCGCAGCCCCTGCCCGGCCACGCTATCTGCAATATCGGCGACGCTCTCGCGATCTTCAGCGGAGGCATCCTGCGCTCAAACCTCCACCGCGTCATGTACGTCACCGCCTTGGTCATGTCGCATCGCCCTCCGCTCACTCACTCCCTTGTCCGTCTTAGGCCCCCACCTGGCCCACAGGCCCGCTTTGAGCGCTACTCGGTGGCCTTCTTCACACGCCCAAACAACGCGTCGTCCTGC
>NW_025954574.1:0-21304 GCF_022376455.1 Epithele typhae
AGCCGGCGTAGTCGTACTCGTATAGCGCGCCGAGTACAAGCTTCGGCAGAATGGTGATATTCGCGTGATGGTCGGGATATATCTCACTGATTGCCTGCACCGCACTCTTCAAGCCGTCTTCCCACCGCTGCAAAACATCCCGTGGAGTGGTGGCCTTCGGGGGGAGGTGGCGGAGGGCATAGTGGATTGCGCTCGCGTGGCGGCGAAGCGTCTGTTGCACCGGTTCAGGCAAGGATGTTGATGTGTCGCCAGACATATTCGTAGACAGATTGGATGTGGAAGCTAGTCGAAGTGTGGATGCAAGCAGCAGGGGATGGGCAAAGACTTGGAGGTTGGACAGAGTGCAGTTGAGCGGTTCGAGTTCGCCTACGCGTCTCGTCACATGCCCGCGTCTAGCGCCCAAACGACCGGCGCGACCATGTGACGCAAGTCTTTCTGCCACGCTTCCACAAGCCCCGGATTGCAACACTGCCAGCTCCCAACGTGTAGTTCATTGCTCCATAAACAAAATGTCACACGGTTTCACAGGTGTGTTGGTAATGTTGATGCGCTCTCACTCCACTGACGCATCCATAGAACCTACGCCTTGTGTCCATCTGGAGCCGTTTCGTTGGGTTCCAGAAGACCTCCAAATAGCGACGTGGCCGACATTGAATACGGTCGACATACCATCCAACCTGAAGACACTCTTGTTTCCCCCCGAGGATATTCGGATCGCGGAGCTACTTGACTACGTTCCTACCCACCCCCTCCGCCTTCTCTTCGCGGCATGACCGGCTCCGTGCGAACCTCCCATCTTCCCCCCACCGATCGAGCACCTACCCGTCGTTCATATGGGAGCTCGACCATCGCAACTTCACCATACCTGCGGATTCCAAAATCGCGCTTCAGGACGGACGCCCCGCCTCGCTCATCCACCCTGCTGCCCCAGAAGTCCTTTTTCCCGCCTGGGCGGCCACCACTTGGCGGGCGATGTCTGAAATCTGGAATGCTCGTGATGTCTGGGTCAAAGGCTTCAACTATTGTCGGAAAAACTCGCCTTCGTCGTACCAACGCGATCTTCAGCACTTCGTCCGAGTGCACTGGTACGAGGCCGCCGCTCTGAATTCGGACCTGTTGGCACGGTGTCAACGAATACTCGGCGACAATATGGTCAACGACGAATCGTTGAATGACTGTGTCGACGTCCTAAATGCCACTCTTGACCCTGAGAGCCGTCCAATAGTCGTAACCCAGACTGGCTTCTGTCCCTTTGTGCTCCAGGAGAAGACATCGGAACGCGTGCTGCGAAAAGCTTTGCGCAAGCTCGGTAACAAGGCGCATGGTCAAATAATCATCCCATGGCATCTTCCACTATCACGGCATTGGGTCACTGTCCGGCTCGACCTCGACACGCGCATGTTCGTGATCGTCGATTCCCTCCGCGGCGCCAAGTCCCCAGATAAGACCGTCTGGAACGGTGTACAACTCCTTGGGGCAGCAATTGACAAGTTTCTCGGCCTACCGGACGGCTCAGACCCCTGGATACACGACGCTACATCGATAGCCTCACCAAGGCAACGTGACGGTATTTCGTGCGGTCCGATCACCTTGAACACAATGCAACGAATGTTGTATGACGATCGGGATATTTGGACGCCGGAGCGGGCAGTAGCAAGTCGCATGGAGGTCATGGATGGCTGCGTGAAATGTTGGGAACTGGTGAGTCTTGTGCGCGATCCTCCTTCAGGTCTATTCACACATCTCCCTTCTCAGAGAGGCAGTCTGGCAAGGACAAAGACACAACATGTATTCGGCAAACTTGGTTTCTTTAACCCCGCCGGTGGCCCCGCCGTGTATGCACCTGTAAGTGTGGTTTTCACTGGTACCCAACACATCACATGAATCGTTCTTGATACAGGGTGATTCAAAGTCCACTGACGGGAATGGTTCAAAAACGCCGCTCCTGGACGCTGCGGGGCACTCTTCCGAAGGCGCAAGCGAACCAGAGTCGGAGAGCAGCGAGAGAAAAGCAGCACCAGGGGTGGTTCAAGACACGGCGGCGATGCGA
Organism: Epithele typhae; assembly: GCF_022376455.1. Lineage (NCBI taxonomy): Eukaryota > Fungi > Basidiomycota > Agaricomycetes > Polyporales > Epitheliaceae > Epithele > Epithele typhae. The sequence continues at coordinate 2,051 of NW_025954574.1, forward strand.
AGGCTGCCCAACATTTCTTCCCCCATCACGATGACCACGCCTTCAGATTCATCTGTGGACGTCGACAAGCCTCTGGGAGATGCTGCCACCAAAGAAACGTCTCTACACCCCGATGGAATGGCGGCGTTCCGGCAGATAGCCCCGTCTTCCGATGCCCCTCGCCCTGTGGCTCACGGGATGGCGGCATTCCGTCAGTTTGCCGGCTCCCCCAATATTCCTGCCCGCACCAATCCTGACAGCGTAAATGCCCCTGCCGACATCCACAAGTCTCCGCCAGATGGCGCCAACGAAGCAACGCCTCTCCGAACTGATGGCATGGCGGCGTTCCAACCCATGGCACCATCTTCCAATCTACCTCGCCCTGTGGGTCACGGGATGGCGGCATTCCGTCAGTTTGCTAGTAATCCTTCTTCCTCAGGTGTTCCATTTGACCACACTGCAAGAACCGCCATGCGAAGTACCCCGCAGACTGCGCCCGGCTCCGGCGATGCTATACCTCTACAGGGTATGGCAGCATTTCGGCAGATGGGAGCGCCCCAAACAAGCCATCCTCTATTGCAACAGGTATGGCCGCATTTCGCAGCTTTTCCAAACCAAACCGGGCGGAAAGCATCTTGCACAACGAAATCGAACATTCGACGGCGAAGAAGCGCAAGCTCTCTTAGCTACCGTACATATACACAAAGTATGTAGAATGCGATCTGGATTGTATGCTATACACACACCCTACATAAGCTTTTAATCCTTTCTGCTTCATTCTTCATGATGAAAACGCTCGGGACGCACGGGCGTGTGCAAAATGGCCATTTCATACTGGCCCTCGCATGGTATACAGACGTCAGAGATGTGCGCTCGGAGTGCCCACGCCCATCAGATGCGGGCGCTCGGAGTGCCTACGCCCACCATACCCCGGCGCTCGGAGTGCCCACGCCCATCAAAGACGGGCGCTCGGAGTGCCCATGCCCATCAAACACGGGCGCTCGGAGTGCCTACGCCCATCAAACACGGGCGCTCGGAGTGCCCATGCCCATCAAAGACGGGCGCTCGGAGTGCCTACGCCCATCAAACACGGGCGCTCGGAGTGCCTACGCCCATCAGACACGGGCGCTCGGAGTGCCCACGCCCACCAAACACGGGCGCTCGGAGTGCCTGCGCCCACCATACCCCGGCGCTCGGAGTGCCCACGCCCATCAGACACGGGCGCTCGGAGTGCCTACGCCCCTCATACCCCGGCGCTCTCAGGGAGCACAGTCATCGGACACGCGCGTTCTGAGTCCTTGCCGCCTTCAGAACATTGGCCTCTGATATGTATTACACACAACGTTCTAGCCTCTGCCACCCCCCGTAGATCATGTGTGCTTTGTATACGAATATTACATTTCCGAGACAGCAACCCAGTCCGTCCATATATTGTATTGGGTCGCCGACATGTGCAATGCTTTGGAAATAAATGAAGCACGGAGGGTGATGATGCAACATGAAGAGCATACCTCAGGAAGCCATAGTCCCATGCCATTCATGTCAGGCAGGACAGTCAAATGGGCAGCTTCACTTGAATCGTATCACGTTCCATCGTTGACATGCGTATAGCAGTACTTTGCAACAAACTATATGTAATCATATTCAGATGCCAACTGACTTTCGCCTCCTCTCCGCGGTGTTTCTGCTCGCGCCGCAAGGTCCCAGCAATGCCAACCTGCAACCATCATGTCTGTAGCACCCATCCCGTCTCGGAGAAAGTCTACGTTTCGAATGTTCCAACCTGGTGCAGAGTCCGTCAGGTCCAGCAGTCCAAACGGCAGATTAGTGACCAATTCCTCATCCATCGCGGCACTGCCCATCTCGTAAAGCTGCCAACATGGGGTGGGAGATCCCGCCAGTAGTGCGTGTCTTGCACCCAAGTACCTGCTCCGGTGCGCAGAGACTTGGCCGATGTCCACCTGGTTAAGCCGCCGTTCAGCCCCACCGACGTCGATGTATACCAGGCCGCCATCTGCCTCTGAGGGGCCGGCACCTGCCTGGTTGGCTTCTGGGGTATTTTCGTTGTTGGGAGTGATGCTCTGGCTGGGAGGCAAGACGATGCCGTCTGGGATTCGGGGAGGTGATGATACAGGTCGGCGTAGACCAAAATTGCCGTCGAGTTCTATGTCAACTCCTCTGGTGGTGGACGGGATGGGCTGTGGATGAGACGTGCCGCCTTCCAACTCTGGCGTTCCAGCAGCGTGGTCGCGCGTTTCTCCACCGGCTTCGTCGAGGATAGGCTGCAATTGAGGGTACGCGGGCGGTGGGGTTGCAGGACGAGACAACGGATGCCACCCAGGCGATCCAGACTGCTGAAAGCCAGTAATTTCAGGCTGGAGCCATGAAATGCGTACAGGCCCTTCGTGCTGCCAGAGAGGGCTGACCCGTGGGCGTAGGTAATCGAGATGCCGGAAAGGCGCAATGGGAAGGCACATGCCTGTGCCACAGGCTTCCACAACCCAGGGCATCACTGGTGGTCGGCACCGATGTTGGAGAGTATAGCCGAGCATTTCTATGGACAAAGCCCTCATAGCGGACTTTTCGGGAAAGTTGTAGTGTTCGAGTATGGGCCACGCTTCATCATCCCCGAAGATCGGCCTGAAAACATCACAGGGCCACGCCAACACGGAGTAGCTCTGTGGAGAGCTTTTTGCCAGGAAGTATCGAATGGCGCCTTCTGCCAAGACCAGATCACGGCCTTGCAGGCGTGGATTGATACGGAAGCCGTCGCGGTCCATATATGCCAGCGCGGATAGGGGCATGTCGTCCTCAACTGTCGATCCCAAGTCAGTATGAAAGACGGAGCTTATTTAACGTGTGCACATACTGGTCAAGCCGCCGTAGGCGCTGAGAAGATTATACGTGCACGTCCGTCCATTGATCCAGCAGCTGTCGCAACGGGTGGGCGGCATGGTGCTTTCGACCGAGCGGGAATATTTGCAGTCTACGTTCCGAGAGAGGCAGTGGTCGCACTGTGGTTTCGATGCAGGAATAAAGTAAGCAGCTGCTTGCTTACGGTTGCGTAGGCGACGGACCTGCTTTCCGAAGAGAATATTGACTCCGAGAGGAACGTCGTTTGGGACGGTTACAGGGAGCATGTGAATGTATGGGACATGGTCGGAAGTGTCGGACATGTTTGTGGGGGGTGGCAAGGGGGATGGAACAGGTTTGGGATATGCGATATGGAGATGAGCAGAGGGGCGATAGATGGGCAGAGGGGGGAAACAAGGGCCTGTATACATATCAGCCGCGCCCATCACACGTGCTTTCTAAAGAAGCGTGCCTACGTGTACACCGGAGTCTTTATGCCATCGCCCCAGTTACGCATGGCCTCAGTATTGTGGCCTGTATGGATGGTCATGCAACACCCAGATAGAAAATCAAACGAGCAAGAAGCCTCTGTAGTCCTTGAATGTTTGAACACCCATGCACGCCATGTTAAACCCTATGGCAAACAGTACGTGCTAATATGGGTGGCATCGCAGGCGACGTGCACATATCAGCTGCAACACAGGCAACAGGCCGATATGAGTGGCAACACCGGGTACATGCTTTTAAATAGACGTAGTAGCCATCTAGATATTACACAACATGAGCGCTGTGCCCGTATGAGTTAGGACGCAGGCGACGGGCTCATATGAGAGGCAACATAGACGACGGGCTCATATGAGAGGCAACATAGGCGACGGGCTCATATGAGAGGCAACATAGACGACGGGCTCATATGAGAGGCAACACAGGGTACATCCTTTTATATAGATGTAGTAGCTACAAAGCAGCAGCAGTAGTAAGAGCATCATACAAAGGTGGCATAGGGCTTGCTTATACATGTGGCTGTGCCCTCATATGAGCGGGAATATGGGCTACAGAGCGCCCGCTCATATGAGCCCACCCGAGCGGTATCCCCAGGCTACAGTGTCAAAAATATGAGTGGCATCCCTGGCTACAATAGTGGCATGCACTCTGCTGCTGTGGCACAGCGTGCTCGGGCTGCTGCCCGTGAAGCGCGAGTATATTCTAGAACTGCTGTGGGCCCTGTTGAGTGTGGTTCGAGACGCACGAACACGTGTGCGCACCATATCCGTTTGGGCCAGAACCGAGGATATCGCTGCGGTGGTTAGCCCTCGCGCGTGTCCCCATACATGAATGACGGCGGCATCGTGTAGCACGACTGATGTCGTCGGCGACTGGCGCGTGTCCTGCGGGGCCGGCAGCGGCGGCGAACACCAGGCGGGCCAGGAAGTGTGATGGCCAGGGTGGAGCCGGCACGAGCGACAGTGGCTCGAGGGGTACCACAGCGAGTCGGGCCGGGTGCTGGGTGTCCGCGAAGGAGAGGCGGAGTGGAGGACGCGGTCGAGGATGTTGAGGCGGCGGCGAAGGTGTAGGCCAAACGGGTGTGGAAAGGCGGTTTGGAGAAGCTCAGCTGCATCGATCTCGTGCGCAGGGTGTACCATGAGCCGAGTTCAATACCGATAGATCAGATAAGCGTACCTTGGGACGTGCTTGTCGAAGGCCATCCCAGGTCTGGCCGGGGAACAGCCCATCCACGAGCTTTGTGACCTGCAGCGTTTCGGCCACTTGTCGTCTCATACCCTGGGGTCGTCCGCCCACACCCATGAGCACGCTGGCGCTGGCGCTCGCAACGCCGTCTTCGGAGTGTCGGACACTGGCTGTCAATGGCCCCGAGAACTCCAAAGTTGGGCGGACTGGTAGGACATGGATCACGGAGATCGGGGTGTGGAGGGACGGTGAAGTGGGACGGACTCACCGATGGTTGACAGATACAGCGTGTGGATCAGGACGGGTGTCGGGCAGGCTGACGAAGAGCGGCAGGGAGTTGATGTGAGGGACCTCCAACGCGTCCTCGTCAGCGTCCCAAACGACCAAGAAAATCAGGACTAAAACGCACCTTTCAACACGACGAGCGGGCCGCCGAACATGCTCTGACCCTTTGCATGGAGCGTGACCAAGGCAAGGGGAGGCCAGGGTGGGAGTGGCGAACGAGTCGAGGCTGCGCTGGCAGAGTCCCGGTCCGGCTGAGCAGAGACTGAGATTCCCACGCCATGCGCTGCCAGCACACGTGTCGCTCCTCGTCCTCTCCCTCCACGGGAGGCTCCCGCACCTTCTATCCTTCATGCTGCCGCCTCTACTCTGTGATTACCGTGCCTTTATGCTGGTCTATTCCATACAGAGTCGCCCACCTTGCTCGGCCCGCCTTGCCACCTCACCCACGTCGCCTACTCTCACCCGGTGCGTCGCCACCTCGCTCACCTCGCAGGCGTCACCCTGAACAGATTGTCGCAATCCCCCGCCCGCGGCCGCCGGTCCACATCCACGAGCTCGAGCAGGAGAAGGAGCCCCTCCCAGTGCGCTGCTGCGTGGAGGAGTACCGCCGTTGACTCGAGGTCAAGAACGACCCCCTCCGCAATGGTCCACCTCTGCCCAGGACGCGTTCGACCGCGACTCCTATGCCCCCGCACTCTCCGATGACCGCCACTTTGACGGTCGGAGTCAAGCGCTACCGCACTACGGACACAACATACGTGAGTGCAGTCGTTCTATCTCAATGTTTTTTCTTTCCTCCTCTTCCCGACCCTATACCACTCCCGCTTCTCCTTCACTGTTGTACCATCCAATTCCCCATCCTTCACATCCACAATGTTGGTTATCGCTGACCCCCCGTGTCCTAGAACATCTATCTTCGCTGGCATGGATACCACCTTGGCAATTGCGCTCGCCCTGACACTCCAATAGCTCGGTGACTACGCTCAGGTGCAAGTCCGCCTCTGCGCCGCACGTCCCTCCCCACACACATCCCATTCTCCTCGATCTGGGTCCTCGATCTCGACGTCGAACACAGCCCCGTCCTCTTGCCACCCTCCTTCCTCACGCACACCCCCGCGCTGGCCACCCTCGTCTTCCTCTTCCGTGCGCACCACGGCATGGCCAAGATGGACGAGCTCGACGCGCTCACCCCTGCCCTTTTCGTCCCCGGCGGTGGCGGCAGCGGCGCCCTCCCGTGCCCGCGGCTCGCCACGCTCAGCTCCTGGATCTGGTTCCTGGGGCTCATCGTGCACTGGGGCCCGATGGGCGACAGGCGACGCACCCTTGTCGCCGCCACATTCGCGAAGCTCACCGCGCTCGCGACGGGGTGCGGGTGCCTCGGCCGGCCGCTGCGCACGATGCTTCTCGCGCCCACCACGCTCCCCACGCAACTCCGGCCGGAGGAACTGCAGGAGGCGGCGTGCGCGGACCGCGAGAACGAGGACGGGCAGAGAGGGGAGGCGCTCGTCGACGCCGCAGTCGACGCGGGGATCGAGACACTCTGGGGTGTTGTGGACGAGGTCGTGTGGGCGGCAGACGGGAGGGGCTCCCGCACTGTCTCATTGTCCAAAGCCACAATTTGTCGTATGTACTTGTGACAATGCAATACCGTTCAATAGAGATTTAGTGTGCACTCAAATATCGATCACTGCTGGATTCTCTGAGATACGTCTGAGATGTCTCCTCACCTCTCATCGATCTGAAATGTCTTGCGTGAGATGTGTCAGAGATCCGAGAGTTTGAGACATTTTGGAAATTACTGATGGGGTACGAGCGCTGGCGAGCTAGCGAGAGCGCAGGGCGAACGAGCTCAGTCTCGGGGGAAAGAAGACTCATGATATTAAAGGTAAGTACCTAGCGAGAGCGCAGGGCGAACGAGCTAGGTAACGAGTAAGTGCGTAGTCCAGAATACAGAGTATACGGATGCGGGGCTCACCTCAGTCTCGGGGGAAAGAAGACTGAGGTGTACGTAACGTGCGAGAGCGTATATGTGACTCGGGCGAGTACGGAAAGGTAAGGTACAGGTACGAAGGACATTTCGAAATGATACGAAGAGGGGAAACACATGGTGCGCACCGGACGCAACTCGTCCGGGCCGGGACGTCTACCGCAATCGCGGCTTGCCGTCCAACAACGTCCGATACTGGTCTTACCTATTTTAGTTTAGTTGGTACTGTACAGTTCTTCGGCGCTCTCCGAGAGCCCCGGCATAGCGCTCGCTCGGCCGCTCGCTCATACCTCAGTCGTTACTGTCCCCGACTGAGGTATGTTTCCATTCTATGTATCATTCTTCTATTCCTATACTTACATATATTGTACCTAGCTCGCACTCACTGTGCGTCGTTAGGTACAGCAATCTAGTCGTTACTGTCCCCGACTGAGCTCGCACTCACTGTGCGTCGTTACTTCCCGTCTCGCTGATCGGTTCAAGTCCACTTGAGGTTTTCCTGGTCCAGGAAGGTCGACGTGGAGTTGGGCGACGATTCGTGGGTCCCATTGTCTCGCATGTATTTGACCGGCACGGAGTGCATGGTGACAGTGGTGCTGACAATCAAGTGTAATAAGTGGCGATGATCATTTGAAGCAGCGAACTGAGGCGCGCATAAGCAACAACATGTCTTGTGATATTCGAGTTAGCAAGCCGCGGTCGTGGGTTACAGTCCGGTTCCGGTTCTGGTACACGGCATCGAGCTTTACATCGTCATCTTGGAAGTGTGGACCTGGCTCTCGATTATGCGGTCTATCGAGGCAACCGTGAAGGTGGCAAGAAGCTCCCTTTAGTCTCTTTTCCATTCGCATACGCATGGTGACCAAATACAGCCTCCATCCAGCCTACCGCTCGTAGCGACACTTGTCCGAGTAAAATCCTACGAACAAGGCCAATCAGCGATCGCACAAACGAGTCCAGCACTAAAGAAATCACCATCGAGACCCTTCTTAGGATCGAAGTCTGCGCGTTTGATCAAGTCCAGCGCCCGCTCCCCGTCCTCCCGCCAAATCTCGACCGGCGTCCGCGCCGCCCCCTCACCCTCGATCCACCACCACCGCTTGTCGCGCGCGATCTCTGCCCGGAGTTCCCTTATTTTCCGCATCGGCGCGTTGAGAAACTCGCTGTCCGGTCCCCCCGCCGCCGGATCTCCTCCTCGCGCCCAATCTCTGCGGTCAGCTCTGGCCTACCCGGACCGCGGAGTAGCATGGTTCCGGGCTTGCACCACGAGAGTGCGAAGAGGCGGAGCGACGGGACGTCCTCGGAGAGCCGCACGGGCAGCTGTCGGAGCGTCTCGACACGGCGGATCTCCGCGGCACAGAGGCTGCCGACTTCGGCCATACTCGGAAATTCCGAGTACCGGCCGGTGGGCGGGAAGCGGAGGGAAAGGTGAACGAGCGAGGTCGATCGGAGGCGGCGATGAGCGGATCCTGTGTTCGCGGGAGGATCGGCAAGCTGGGCGGAGGAGGATGGGGACAGGACGTACCACGTATCCGCGCGCGTTGTATTCGCCACATTGAGCTTTCACGACGATCGAGAGAGAGCGGAGCTGCGGCGCCGCGCCGCGCAGATCGTCCCACATTTGGCCCGGTTCTGCGAGATCGCTTTTCGTATGGAGCTCGAGAGCGGTGGGGCGGAAGGTCTTGAGGAGCGGGAGGAAGGTTTCTCCGCGGCGGATCGGTTTCTCCTCGCCGAAAGATAAGCAGTGGACGGGCTTGATGCGTTGGACGGTGTCTTCCGCGATAGTGATGCGGTACGGAAGATCGAGCTTTTTCAGTCGTGCGGGCCATCGATCCTCCGCAGACATAGAGAGCGTAGCGGGAGGATTATTCCCGGATAGAGCATGAGTGACAGTGTGTCGATGTTGGGACAGAGCGTGATGATGTGTGCGGAGACTGGGCCTGGGTAGGAGGCGACGGTAAGGTCACGAATTGAGGCAAGAGCAAAATCGTAGGAGGTACGCATCAGTGGCACATTGGCGATGTGGTTGAATGAGATGATCAGAGTCCGTATGCTCGGGGCCGAGGAAAGGCCCGACAAGAGAGCGGGAGGCCAACGAAGTCATCCTCGTAGTAGTCTTGGTCGAAAACCAGTGTCAAACAGGTAAGCTTCTGGCTGGACAGCAAGTTTGGCAGAGCGGAGACCGTTTCAGGGCCGCTTTGTTGGAATTCGGCCTGCTCGACGGTGGTGCATCGCACCGATCGCTTTGATGACAAGCCCGTCGCAGTCTTCGATGAAGGACTCCGAAGTGCCGGATTCGAATGGTGCGGAGGTTGAATGCCTGAGAAAGGATTGATACGAAGAGGAGGAAGATCAACTTTGCGTGTGTCGAAACCGAGGGTGAAATGGCGGAGATGCTGGACGCGGGGGTACTACTTGGGTCAAAGGTTCGGGTGCGACCATGTAGCGCGAAAGGGCGAGCGACTCGGAGCCATCCCCTTTATCCACATTGAATGCTCCACCCCAGGATAGGTCGACGAAGACGAAAGAGATGGCGAGTCTGTAGGCGCTTTTGGATGTGGAAGCTGTGGCCAGAGCCGCCCTGGAGTCCAGGAAGGAGAAAGTCGCGAGGAGGACGTCATCGTTGAGAGAGAGGAGGCCCGTAGGATGGTTCATCTTGGGAGACTTTAGAGGAACCCCTGGGATACGAGGGCGAAGGAGCACTGGGTGCCGTCCCTGTAGCCCAGGGATGCCACTCATATTTTTGACACTGTAGCCCGGGGATACCACTCGGGTGGGCTCATATGAGCGGGCGCTCTGTAGCCCATATTCCCGCTCATATGAGGACACAGCCACACATGTGAGCCTGCCTCTACCGCCTTTGTATAACACTCTGACTACTATTCCTGCTTTGTAGCTACTACATCTATATAAAAGGATGTACCCTGTGTTGCCTCTCATATGAGCCCGTCGCCTCTGTTGCCTCTCATATGAGCCTGTCGCCTATGTTGCCTCTCATATGAGCCCGTCGTCTATGTTGCCTCTCATATGAGCCCGTCGTCTATGTTGCCTCTCATATGAGCCCGTCGCCTGCGTTCTAACTCATATGGGCACAGCGCTCATGCTGTGTAATATCTAGATGGCTACTACATCTATTTAAAAGCATGTACCTGGTGTTGCCACTCATATGACCATGTAGCCTGCATTGCTGCTCACACAACCATGTCACCTGCACCACCCCTCGTATGTGGGTGGCGCTTCTTCTGCCATACCATATTTATATGCAACCACTTTGCCACAGATGACACTCAAGAAAAGAAGTACATTCAGTGAATAGGGTGGAATCAAGGCAGGTACCTCTGTGTGGCATACACGAAAATAGCCAAACAACCCATCAATAGAGCATAGCCCCACAGCAATTTACAAATGGTACACATAGCAATGAACCATATGCTCAGTAGGCACCAAATGTACACCAGAGGATATTATGAAGACACTGGGTAACGCTTAACAACAGTTGAAAATGACCCCTGGGCATCGTGTGCAAAACGGCCCCACATGGCAGCCTGCCTATAGGCATAGCCTTGCTGCCCAGGCGAGAAACTGGTGTTTGCCCCCCTGTCATTCCACGTCGTTTCAGACGCACGGAATGACGACACAATTGCATCCATCTCAAGGGTGAGCCAGCCGATCTCCTCCCACCATCTATCCTTCCTTTCATGCCCTCTATACCACATGGAGCGACGAGCTGTGAATGCAACAGTGAGTGAGTGTCCTAAAAATATGCCAAACAAATGCTTACTGGCTGCATGGTAGTTTTTCTCTGCATCTGCCCCTTCTCCAGCGAAGGTCCACAGCCATGAGGGATGTTTGTGGCGTTGCCCACGTAAGGACGCTTCCACGATAGATGCATTGATATTGAGGTCTGTAGGAACAATGGGTAGGTACATTGCCATGTGCTTCTGGAGGAGGGCTTGTTCGTCTGGGTCTTGAATATTGTGCAAGGCTAAGAAGGCTTGTCGGGACTGCATGTACGTCCGTACATGGCGTGCAATCATTTGGTCGCAGACTCTGATGTCGTCAAAGGAACGTAGGGAGGCACGGGTAGAAGAAGCATTCCGTACGCCCGTGGCAAACTGGTATGACTTGTTCGCGATGCCATCTCTGATGGCGTTGATGCTGTCATGCATATCTGCTTGTTGAAGCTCCCGTTCTTGAACCGCAAGGTGCCAGCAGTTGTTACGTAGGAGATATTCCCTACCCAGGGTTGCAGGGTTGACTATGGGGCGTGACTCTGGCGCACCCACTTGCTCTGGTGCGATAGCAGGGTCCACAGGAATAGCATCACAGACATCCACTCCTTCGTGTGCATCCCATTCCTCACCAAGTGTGTGAGGTGTGGAAAGGGAATCAAGAACTGGGTAAGAGTCGGTGGGAAGAAAGGCAGCCCCAGCTCGGTTGAACCTTTGAATCAGAGAGAGCAGCTTTTGGCGTTCCTGAGCAAGATTAAGGCGAGCGTGGTCGGTGGATGCCTTGCTAAGCTGCCGAGCCATTCGCGCAACAATGACTCTGAAGATATACATGAGATCAGCCTGCAGGATTGAGCCCTGACCAGTGGAGGGGGCATAACAGAAACAAGATGCGCACCTCCGACGATCTATGGCGATACCAAGAACAAGCCATTCTGTGATGTTGGCTGCCCCAGCATTGTTCTCTTCTTCAACCATAGCTGTTTGTGTAGCAATGATCCCAGGCACTAAAGACACATTCAACCACCATATTGAGACGATGCCCGAGATAAACATACACGGGTTTTTGGCAAAGCTGAATATGTCTTTCTTCGCAATGTCCTCGCTTGCAGCATTGTGGGCATCATTAACTGCCTGAGTCCACATTGCAATTTCGTCTTTAGTAGCGACACCATTTATGTCGTCAAACGCTTTCGTGGCAGCTGCACATTCACGATGGGCTGTAATCCATTTCCGACACTGTGTGTGTGCTTGCTCCAAGGATCAACGACTGGGCTGGAAAGAATAGACAGGTCTCACCCATACGAGTCAGCTTCATCCAGTTTGAATCACACATGTGATCGTCTTGAACCTCTTGTCTGTGGGAGGTGCTCATGCCCCTGGTGCTGTCGCCGATGGCATTCAGTGGTTTCCACAGTGGTTCCATAGTCTCCCCATCCTGAATACCTGCCCAACGAACAAAGTTCAAAGAGTAACGGGCGAAGCAGTTGTGTTGATGCCCATGCACATGGAACTGCCCAATTGCCCAGAGAAATGTGGCCTCTGGCGGAATGTCAAGGAAAGGGGAGTTGGCAAATCGTGTGGCCATGTTGACGTGGTACTGGCAAATGATGTCGTAGATGAGCAGGAAGGATGAATAGACTGTGTATGCCTTCAATGCCCAGTTGACAGAATAGTCCATGTTGCGTTGACTGTGGATCATATCAGTCGTGCGACGTATCGTATAGCTAAAAACATACGCTTCTCCACGCTGGAAGTCGACAGCAGAGTGGGGCACAAATACCCCATGCCGTGAACACGCAGCCGCCCCTATGCCTGTGACATCCAAATGGTCTTTTGTGTTGTGGGACTCCAATGCTGCACGATGTGAGTTGCAGGTAGAACGAGGCCGCTAATTTATGTTTTTTCTCAGCCATCAAAGAACCATCAGAGCATAAGTTCAACCCACTGGCTCATTTCGTGCAAGCGCGTCAGCGAGGTGAGCTTTATATGGCGCCTGGCCGACCATGTGCATCTTGCCATCCATCAAAGAAACATCACCAGACTCAGAGGCCATCTTCATGTGTTGTGCACAGAAGTTGCCGTCGAAAACGAGGGATGCTGGATATTGGCAACTGGAACAGTCAAATCAGGCTGTGTTGAATAGAAGTCCCCTTCAGAAGGGTCGCAATCCATAGAATTGGGGCCATGGGCCACTAAACACAGGAGGTCGGAGTACCTCTGGCAATCATATACGGGCGCTCGGAGTGCCCACGCCCATCAGATGCGGGCGCTCGGAGTGCCTATGCCCACCATACCCGGGCGCTCGGAGTGCCTACGCCCGTCAGACACGGGCGCTCGGAGTGCCCATGCCCATCAGATGTGGGCGCTCGGAGTGCCCATGCCCATCAGATGTGGGCGCTCGGAGTGCCCATGCCCATCAGACGCAGGCGCTCGGAGTGCCTACGTCCACCACACCCCGGCGCTCGGAGTGCCCACGCCCGTCAGACACGGGCGCTCGGAGTGCCCACACCCATCAGTGAAAAGCACACTTAGATGCCATCGGCCACATTGCAGGTCATTTTCACCACGTGTGCGGCAGGGGGACGTACCGTTTGGGGTCTTCTGCCCATCCTGGTGGTGTGTTCTCTCCCGCCCTTAGGCACCCCGGACATTTGATTGCAAGTTCCCCAGGCCCAGGCTCGACCCCTGAGTGGCCAAACCCTGATCGCATGGTGTGAAAAAGGACACGATGCTGCCTGGACGTTCGGAGCAGACCCTTATACCCGAGCTAATAAAGTGAGCAATCAGCCAAGCGAAGTATATTAAAGAACAGTTTCTTTACTGCAAGATCGCCATAAAATGCCCCATCCGTCTTGCGACATAGATATTTGTGGTAGCTCATAGCCGATACTTTGCATTGCCGGTTTGTAAGTGAGAAGTCTTTCAGTAGGTCCATTGTGTAGACGGTCCTGACTCGTCGTGAAGATGCAGGATAGAAGCCCAGCTCTAAAAGCTGTTCGTCTTCTGGGTCCGCCCCTGGGCATTGACAGAAGGTGAATGAAAGGCGATGGAGGCCGTTGGTGTGGATCACTGAGATGGTGCGTTCACCATGATATGTGGGGATAGTGAGATCTGAAGGAGCATCTGGGGGGGGAGGTTGGGAAGAAGTTGTAACTTCAGTACCGTCGTCATCTAGGGTGGCCTCCTCATCCTCCCATTCTGGATGGTCTTCAAAGGCGTGTATCCGGGGCTCATCTTCTTCGTCATCCTCATTGTCATGTTCGTTTTGTGGGTCTGAAAACACATCTGTGTTGGGCATTGACGCGGCATTCTCAGTTCGCAGGGAAGCGGCACCTGGCACTTCACAAAGAGATGGGCAGGGGTTACTGTCATGTCCACAGTGGATCTGCATTCGGAGGTCATAGAGGGAGGCGTTGGCCCAGTGATTTTGCTTCCATCTTTCAATCCGGTGGGTTACAAGGCTGATGTGCTTGCGTCTACAACATGGGCCACATAAAGCTGGGCGCCCAAGACACTCCGTGCATCTCCAGAGGGCAGGTCTGCCACAGGAACAGTTGCTGGTGGGTCCAGCATAGGCATTAAACAGAATACCCATGTATTTCGCTTTTCGAAGTTTGAAATCTTCATAGAATTCTCGTTGCGTCTGAGTGCATTGGTGAGCATTGATTGCCCTCCTCGATGAAATTGCCCACCTTGTACTTCTTCTTAGGCTTTGTGGGAATGTCCTGAACTGGCCCGAGAAAGAATTCCCCACCCAATCCATCTAGCTCGGAGGAAGTTCCTTCGTGCGCAATTTTTTGACGCTTTCCAACACTGGGTGCCAATCGGGTGAGTTCTGGCGGCGCTGGTTGAGGAAATCTCCCTGTCCGTTGGCGATGGCCACGACGCCCATTTGTGGTTGTTTCGAGTTTTGGGGCAGGACGGAACCGCCTGTTGTAATCTACTCGGTCGATGGTCATTGCTGTTGGTGTTGACTGAAAGAGGTGAGCACTATGAAGACGACGTAGTGTAGTTGGCAGAGAAAGGCCACGCCAAGAGCTCAAGCACATTCTTCTGCTAAGGCGCTATCTTGGTTGCCAGCCGCTGAAATGGGCGTCATTGAAGCAATTTTATGATGGCTGGGCACTGTGAGGATCCAGCACATCACACCTTTCAGAGACACCCTTGCTTACCTCAAACTTCACATCATCCTTCGAATCGTCTTCCATCATTCTGATGGCTCTTCCTGCGACTGAGGACAACTTCTGTCCATGGATATGGACTAAAAGCGAGAAAATTATCCTCACATCAAAATGTGCAGAATGGGTGGCAGGAAACGCAACCATTCGACGACACATCGAACAAGAAGTTGCAGCGGCGCTCATTGAGGGTCGTGGGCAAAGCTCTAACATTAAAGTTCTTGGAGCATTTGTTGTGCAGGTGGGATGAATTCCGAGGCTCGCATGTTTACATTCGCTCATGTGGTCTTGTCAGAGGGTACAGACTTGGTTCGGCAACAACAACACCATTCGCACTCAAACCCAAAACCCAAAGTTCACCAAAGGCCGGAAGAAGACTGCATACTGGCTGTGGAGGGAGGATCCAGATACCAAGGAGGCCATTGGGTCCATGGGAAGGGACCAGAACGACACCTCTGTTGGTGCCGCATCTGCTATAGCCAGCAGGATGTGGGAAGAGTTGTCTGAGGAAGAGAAGCAGCCTTGGAAGGAGCTTGAGCACAGGCTTAGGAATGATGGTGGGACTGATGAGGAGAAACGCCTGTGAGTAACGAAATCATATTTGAGAATTTGGGCCCACAATAGGCATTTTAGATGGGCAGAGAAGAATGCTGCTCGCACGATGGAGGACGTCGTTGAATACCTCATGGCAAATGGCAACATGCCTTGCTTTGTGTATGGCCTTAGACGGGACAGCAATGGACAGATCAGACATTTGGTGTATGTAGTCCGCCCCATTTAAGTTCCAACGATGGCAGTTGACATGCATACCAGGTCCTCTGTGACAACATACTTGAACAAAGCCTCTGTGAGAGGGGAGAATGGACCTCGTTGGCCAGAACCTGACAAACATCCCAAATGGGACGATGGACCTTTTGAGGTTCTCTCCTCTCTATTTCATACCATTCTGGAGGGAGGGACACCAGATTCATACAGAAAGACTTCTGGGGTGAGTGCAGCAGCATTCTGTAGGACACTTCAACTAATACTGTGTATGGGATCAGATCAAAGTGAAGGCGTCAAAGCCTTCTCAACCAAGAGATGTTCCGTTTGAGTGGCGTGACAATTTGCCGGTATTGTTCATGCCAACTGCTGAACAGTGGCGAGGGGGTCTGAACATCAAGACTGTTATGACAGCCTGGTTCAACATCCATATCGGTGAGCCACAACTTTGTCACAATAGGTCATATAGCCTGATTTAAAATAGACCTGGCCATGGGCCATGGGACACGGTCCGTCCACCACCCACCTTGGCGAATTCTCGCTGCGGAGTTGCAAAACGTCTTTGGCCTGGGCTGGTACACCCCAAAGCTCAGCCTTATCCTGAAAACGTTACAGCAAATCAGTGATGCAGACCTGATCGAGTGGGCGGAGCTCATCATTCAAAGAGAGAACATAGCTTTGGCATCTTTGAACTCCATTGATGAGGCTTCCACTGGTTTGGATCCAGGAAGCCGTTTCTTCCCACCAGAAGGCCGCTTTCACCTACGACTTGTGTGGGCTGGGTCACGGGGCTCAGAAACACTGAAGGAGTCTACATATAGAACATTGAAACAGCCAACACAGCCCGAGACCAACCTCCGACAAGTCACTGAGAATGCATCACTCAAAAGGGCCAAGGCAAAGGGGAAACGCCGGCAAAAACAGCAGACAAGACAGCAGGAACACTCGACCACGCTCCAAGATGGTCCGTCCGACGACGATGGAGAACATATTCACATTCCCCACATGTCTTCGAGCGATGAGGAAGTGGATCTCCCCGAAGGCTCCCAACTAGGAGGGGAACAGCAGCATCCACATCCCCACAGCGATGGTGTTGTTGACGACAACGACGACGACGACACAAATGCAGTGGAAGCTGCTGTGGCAAACATCAGCAATGTCTCTTTCAGTGATGCCCAACCCCATGACCTTCCAGCGTCCCCTTCAGCTCTCAGTGATGGCAACATTGACGAACGTCGACTGCCTCCATCTCACGCTCTGAAAATGGCCTTTCCAAATGCAAGGTCCAACTTCCTCAAGTCTTTACAGAGCGGGTATGCACAACCCTACCAAGACATGCTAACCAGGGTCCACAGTGGTGTAGGCCAATTATTGTAAATGATGGCTATCATAAACTGATAAAGACACCCACACAGCTGGATGTGCAGGTCGATGTGCCACCAAACGAGTCTGCACCTTGGGCGACATGGAACAACTCGAACGGATATGTTGGAGGGCTGCTATATCGCGACGAAAGTGCATATGGTCTTCTCTTGGACTGGCTTCGCAAGGAATCTGTGCAGACAACAAGAACACCTATACAGGTTCAGCAGTTCTGCCTCGCCATCGGACTGCTAATGCGGGACCTACAGTTTCTAAACGAATTCATCCCAGACGAAGAGGAAACCCTCATCCCCAGCTTCACGCTCGACCACTTCCAGTTTTGCACTCTGGGCCAGACCACTCTTCTGCCAGACGACAATTCCTTTGTTACAAGGATGTCTGCTCTGGAAACATTCGCAAATGCATACCACCCAGCTGTTACCAGTCACCCCCCAAAGCCTCGGCCTGTTCCTAGGAGGCGGGCTGAAGTGGAGAATAATGGGAACTCAGTTGCTTCTGGATCTGCACAACCTCCCCCCATACCATCGTCTGTGCAATCTATATTGCATGTGGCAGCCCCTACCCGACGAAGCAACAGGCTCCCAGTCCCTGCAGCAAAGATGAAGGCAGCTAGAGATGGTGGCGAGAATGGTTTTGATGAAGTCTCAACAACACCTATGTCAAAGCCAGTCAGTCATTCAAAGGTGCCACAACACAAGAAGAAACGACGTGCAAATATGGATGAAGATGCCGCATCAAAGAGGCCTCGTGGGGCCGCCAACACTTAGTAGCAACAATTCATGGACAGCAAAAGTTTGTAGCTATTTCTCTACATCGCTAGAATATCCAACACATCATCTAACCTGGGTATCATAGTCACATCAAATGCTGGAAGTCCACCTTCTGA
This sequence comes from Epithele typhae, assembly GCF_022376455.1. Taxonomy (NCBI): domain Eukaryota; kingdom Fungi; phylum Basidiomycota; class Agaricomycetes; order Polyporales; family Epitheliaceae; genus Epithele; species Epithele typhae. The sequence goes on from NW_025954574.1 coordinate 19,784, forward strand.
CCAGACCTTTATCATCTCCCTCCTATTGTACCAGGACATAACTGTACGGCAACCATTCACCTGGGGAACTCCATGTTCTATGAGGTTCGCCAGTAATAGGACAACAGTACCAGGGGAATAGCAGAAGGAACAGCCCAGACCACGGAGGCCAAGGTATCCATCAGTTCCATATGTACCCAGAGTTACAAGTAGATCGAACATGGAGGTGAAGCTGTTGATATCAACATGGTATGGGGTTATACGGTCATGGATGATTTGCAGTGCGATCCCTGTGACTGGCCAGGAAGTTTGACATCCAAGGTGGGAATGGAAGTGAGCTTGTAGAACACTCCACTGTGCAGGATGGAGCAGTTTCAGAAGTGCGTCCAAAAGTGCCCCAGGCCGTTGAATATCTTGCACCCATTGAGTAATTTCTGGGCGTTTCCAGTTCGCACTAGCCTGGACATTTGAGATCTACAAGCACTGTTAAAATAATATGAAGGTTCCAAAAGCAATATTGCTTACATCGTGCTTGGTAAATGGTGATATCTTGAACGGTCCAATATCGCATATACCAGCCCCATTGTTCTTGCACTTCCGGAAATGGGTGGTGTGAAGACGCCAGTTCAACTTATCATCGCTGGTTGAAAGAGATGTCTTATCCTGTCGTTGGCCGCATTGAGCTCGTTCTGCACACAGTCAGATTGTGTTGTGGTCAATGTTGGAACGACGCACCTGCAGAGCTGTTGTGAGGATAGCTGGGAGTACCCAAGCTAGCACGCGTTCGTCTTCGTCTTCAACTACAGCTGCATTTCTTTGCGCCGCTGGAATTCCAGAGTCTGTTGGCAACGGCACAGGGAAAGCACGGTTCCGGGCTTCAATTTCTTCCCAGCTTGGGCAACCGTGCGCCCTAGGCACTGACTTTGCGAACGCCTCCAATTTGAAGGGCACCTTGACTACCGCAATATGAGGAGGTGACTAATTATATATGAAGTCGCACATACCAGTGTTGCGAATGGCAAGGGCCACGACATCAGCAGCTCGAACACAACCTTCATGCAGCACTATATCGTCGCCTTCATGACATATCTCCGGTGGGTACGGTTGACTGGGGAACCGGCTGTGGTGATTCAGACGAGCGCGTACATAAGTTGGGAGGAGGCGGTGAGCTTGGTTTAAGAACGCGTCCTCCATGGTGGGGGGGAGGGGGGGAATGGGAAGCACACGGAGAGGCAATGTGGACACGCCAACCTTTAGCTATGTGTGGGAGCACCGCGCCCCACGATGCGACCACGTTCCTTGAGGGTCGTGGGTACACTGAGGCTGAGCGCCCGCGTCTGATGGGCGTAGGCACTCCGAGCGCCCGTGTTTGATGGGCGTGGGCACTCCGAGCGCCGGGGTATGGTGGGCGTAGGCACTGAGCGCCGGGGTTTGGTGGCGTAGGCACTCCGAGCGCCCGTCTTTGATGGGCGTGGGCACTCCGAGCGCCCGTGTTGATGGACGTGGGCACTCCGAGCGCCGTCTTTGATGGCGTGGCACTCC